>NW_026693953.1:0-235000 GCF_021218885.2 Marmota monax | reverse complement strand
GTTCAGGTGGCAAGATGTGTGAATATATTACAAGCCAGAATCTCCACCATCTGCCCTGTGGCTGGTCCCCAGTCAGACCCTGCCCTGTGGTAAACCCTACTCCAGACAGTCATGTCACAAAGAGAATGCAGATGTCTCTTGGAGGGAACTGGGGGGAGAGGGGAAGGTGAAGCTGCAGAGAACACCACCTAGAGCGAATTTAGTGAGAACCCTGGGGACAGCGGTGCATGGGAGGAACCTGAAGCTCTACCTCTGTGCTTTGTCATTAAAGCTCTAGAACCACTTCCCGCCCTGGTAATGTGGACCTTTGTGATGCAATCCACCACACTTCAATTTTCATGCACACTTTCAGCCAAACCTTCTCTGGCATTGGGGAACTTCATGGACTTGTGACCAGTGCAGTTACTCAGGGGCCCATGCTCAGAGGGTCCCTTGGTGTAATGTCTGTTCATGCGCTATGTAGAAATTCTTAATAATTTCTGAGCTGGGGCCCAGGAGCCAGTCTGTATAGGGCCAGTGACTTCTGTGGTTGACATGTCTCACTTCACAGTATTGACTTACCAAGCTTCTCCAAACTCCCCTCACTCTAAATGTGCATCACTTAGGATGATAAAAACAGTGACTTGAAGGGTACTTAAATCCCAACCCGTCCCCTCGTAACCATGAGTCCCACCTAGGCTTTGCACCCAGTTTATAAAGCACCAAGTTAGCCCCTCTGATGCCACGTGGAAGAATGCAAGTGTCAAACAGAAAATGGGATTGGTCTCAACTAAAAAAGGAGCTGATTCAGTGAATGGAGTTAATCACAAAAATTAATTTTTGGTGTGTTTCCACAAAGTTTCACCAAAACGAAAAATCAAGACCATTAGGTCTATAAAGGGAGATGCCAGAAGGAATTATTTCACAAAAATATTCTGTGATTTTCTACTTTGCATGGGAAACCCAAACAATTCCAGGCAAAAGCTAACCAAATCAATAGAAAACACAGCAATATCAGTACACTAACTTTTTTACCTGTGCAATTCGTATAACCATGAATGCTTTTATTGTTTCTTTGGAGCAAGCAGTTCTGAATCTTGCACAAGGGGAAATAGATGCAGAGATAAGTTTCGGCCAATGTGACAGAGGCTGTTCAGGGCTGGCCCTGTAGGGGAACTGACAGTGAAGCTTCTGTTAGAATCCACCATCTCTCCAAATCTCTTTGCCTTTCCTGTGTCTCCTTCATCTCCTTCTCCTCCCATCTCTCCCTCTCTCTGTCTCCCACTTACTCTCTCCCCCCTCTACCTCTTTTTTCCCTTCCTCTGTCTCTCTCCTTCTGATCAAACAGGGACGAAAAAATCTTACTTTCCTGTTTCATTCAAAGGAGTCAATGTATCACCAACTTTAGAGAACAGCAGCAAAAGAAGTAAGAATGGACTCCAGGCAGGGAAGTGCAGACTCACTGTCTCTGCAGACACATGGGGGACCAGGAGCCTTTCCTGAAACCACCTCCTGCACCTTGCCTTTCCTCCTTCCACACAGAGGCTGGACTGGAACCTGGCTGGCTACGAGAGAGAAGCATCCAACAGCCCTGGGCAGTTGCTGCTTCCAGGTGAGGAGATGGGCTTGTCTTCCTTGGAGTGGCCCCATTTCTAACCCAAGCAGCCCAGAGAAGGACACAACCAGAGTCCCCTAAGCATGCAAGCTTGCAGGACCACTGGGGAGCAGCTTCCAAATGTCCTTCAGCTTCCTCCAGTGAGCACCTCCCTCCACGGCTTGCTATGAAACACAGGACCTGTTGCAGAATTCTCATATGCTGAGTCTGGATTAATGAATTTAGAAGGAAAATCCAGACCCCTGTGAAGAATTATAACTTTCTTATTTTTCAAGCTGTTAAAGAACTACCAAGTATGGGTCCTGCCAAACTTCCTGAAGGAAATACTGAGGGTCAGTCAAAATTAGCCCATTCGCTGGTAGCATGCAGTACTTATCACATGCCTTAAAAAACGCTCTCTGAGATTTAAACAATCTCCTTGTGCTTTTTTGTTTGTTTTCTAAGCAAATGCCTCCTTCTCATCCCTGATACTGTACAGGTAATTCTTGCACAGTGATGTTTCATTACATATCTTGCCTTGTGTATGACAGAATAAAGCAGAAATGGATGCTAGTTCTATCTAGCTTTGTTCAGGCAATGTATTAAATGTCTTGCATTGAGAGGTAAACTGTTAAGCCTCACAGGAACGTCCTCTGTCTTGCCCACCATTCTACTGGGAAGCCCTGACCCAGTGTCCAACTTAGAGCTCGGATTCCTATTTGTTAAATGTGTCTTTAACATTCACAATCAATCCCAAAGGATCCATATCATTTCCATTTTACAGAAGAGAAAACTGAGGTAAAACAGATACAGCCTGACCAAGGTTATCTGTCTAATAAAAAAACAGAGCTGAGGTTGGAACCTGTGGACATGTGATGGAGATGTCTTCCCTCTAGCACTTCTGCTCATTAAGAACTTCACAGCCTCGTGCAGTGGTCAAAACATTCAAATATCTGATAGATGAGGAATGGATTCTACTTATATTTTACCAGAAAATAAACATATTGCATGTAATACTTTGAAATCAAGCCAAACTTTATCTTGGAATTTCTACTGTATTAGTTAAGTTCTAGTTATTCAGTCCAATATCTGCTCCTAGTTTTTCTTACTCCCCAACAAATAAAAGCTGCATTAGAGTTACTTTGCGGGGTTATTTCCTTAAACACTTAATGATGCTTATTTTGAAGGGAGAGGGATGGGGCAGGGTGGACAGGACAAGACTATAATCTATTTAAAATGCCTAGGTCACAGACCTCTTTAATAAAATGCATTATTCCTGCTTAGAGACAAGTTCTTTCATCTTCAGACTGGGAAGATTTTATTTTTGAAAATCTATCATATCACCATGAATTACACTGTATCTTAAAAAAGGAAATGTTCCAAGAGAAAGCTAAGGCAATATGCAAAGTCTTTGTATCTAGTCAAAGAGACCTTCTTGGTTTGCCTAACAATTTGACAAAACAGGGTGGGAGAATATAAAAACTTCTGAGCATTCTTATTTCATTTCTGACTCTTTTCATTTAAAAAAAATTAGCTGCCAATCTGCACATTTTCATGATTATTCCACAGAGCATTGCTGGTACAAATAACAATGAAAAACAAGATTTAAACAGGAAAGCAGGAATCCAATTTGGTGTTCACACGGCCCCTCCCCCCACATTAAACTGAACCACAGAAAACTCCAACAATTTGTTCTTCTGTGAACCTTCGTCTTGAGGGCAAATTAGCTCAGATATGCAGTTCTGTCCTTGCATTTTCCCCCCTATGGGTAGGAACTGATATGTAAAAGGGGAAGGGTCAAAGGGAACTGAGGAAGACTTAAAACTAGATCCCAAAACCATGATGTTTGAAAGCCTTTTTAGTCAAGACATATTCCAGACTGAAGGGAAACTACACACATGCACACATGTACACACACGAGTATTTTAAAATAGATATTGCATTAGAAAAACTGTTTTAAAACAGGGAAAGTAGAGTGGGAGACATTTCTCTGTGCTTATATATTTGCTATTGTCACAGGACCAGAGCTGGACGTCCAGTGGCCCATGAATGTCCTTATGTTATATCACATTGTGTTGTTTTTATTCTCGCATAGTGCACCCTGTTTATATAAAGAAGAGGGGTTTCCCTTCTATACTCTTTCACCATCTGATCTCAAACTACTCACAGACAGTATGGGAGAGACATAAAGTCAAAGCTGACATATTTTTTAATAGAGTTTCTCCTGACACAAACATTGGCCACCTCCTACATAGTTTCCTCAAATATAAATGGCTCTTATGCTTTATCACTTAAATTTAAAAAAAAAAAAGTTTAGGGCTGGGGTTGTAGCTCAGTAGCAGAGTGCTTAAAACTTAAGTTTAGGGCTGAGGTTGTGACTCAGTGGCAGAGCGCTTGCTTAGCACATGTGAGACCCTGGGTTCTATCCTCAGCACCACATAAAAATAAATAAATAAACTAAAGGCATTAAAAAGAAAAAAAAAAACTTTAGTTTAGAATGATCTTCTTCTCACTGATTTTGGAAGACCTTCATGCATGGCTAGGAACTGTGCAAAAAAAAAAAAAAATGAAGTGCAATGAAAATAAGATCTATATCTTTAAAAAAATATAGCAACTGCTTCCAAAGTAATGCTTTACAGTCTCTCTCCAAAGTGCTGATGGCTTGTGATTTATTATTGTAAATCAAAGAGACAGAGGAACCCAGGAATAGATTATGTGTTCCTATTATTTCCAGATTGTTTTTCATTTTTTAAAGAAATAAATGTGAATTTAAAATATTAGCTAAATTATTTTACTTAGCAAGGATTTGTGGTGTCACAAAGAATACAGAATCTCTTTTAGCCCCTCTAGCTTTGAATTTAGCTTAACATACCAGTAAATTATTTCACGTGGACATTTTAAAACTCAAAATTTAAAACCATAGCTGGTAGAAAAATCCACTTGCACACCCATAACATTTCCAAACAATGCACCCTACTGCAATATTGATATTTCTACAAGGCCATTCTACTTCAATTGCATGAATTTATTTGGCAAAAGTTATGTTTTATTTAGACCCAAAGAAGTAGGATCATCCGGATCGCCACAGGAACATCCTGCTCTCTGCAAACCCATACATATACTATGTATTAAAATTTGAAAAGTCATTATTAATTGAATTGCCTTCTGAAGATACTTTCCCAGGTACTACAAACTTGTCATTTTACTTATAGTAAAATCTAGCTGGTGGTGAGTCAAGATCTACAAATCTAGATATAAACACAGAAAAAAATGTTTCAGATCAAATAGTTTATGGGATTCACTGTAACATACATATCTATTTATTCTTATTCTTTCCAATAGGAAAGGCCACTTTGATCCCACCTATTTATAATAAGGCTATTCAGCCACTGCTTTAGGGAAGAGCAAGAAGGCTAGATATGTTACTTGCTGCCTCCAAGTTAGGATAGGCCTCATGCAAAAGGTAGAAACTTTCCCTAATAAAGCATTAGAATTGTGAGCTCAGTTCCACTTACAATACCCACAAAATCATCAACTATCATCAATTACAATGAGATAACTTTTTCATAAAAACTATACATAATAAAAACCTATGCTCATAGTACACAGAACAAGGATTCAAAAATTAGGTTCCTGAAACCATGGCTTGGTCTCTTAATGGTTTTAGTACTTTGAAAATTCACCCCAACTTCCAGTGGTTTCAGCTGAAGTCAGAGCAAGCTGTATCTAAGAAGGGTAAAAGGACCAATAAATGTATCAATTAAATAATCACTGCCATGGACCAAAACCAAAGAACAGAAAAAAAAAATCCCTCAATCATTTGCACTGGTTCTTCAATTGGATAATGTTAGCAAAAAAGGTCTAGATTTTTATTTTATTCTGTGATAGAGAGCTTGACACTTGCATCCTCTGACCCAAACCTGGAAGCATCCTCATAGCCAGCAGCATGAACCATGCAACAAAATCCATTTGAAACGTGGGTGCCGGGTCCAAATCAGGATTGTTTGGGCTGATTCTGTAATCCTTCACCTTCAGCCTACAATGTCCTCATGCAAATCCAGGGAGGACAGGGTCATTGGTACAACCACACAGAACCTTTCTACTTCCTCATTTGTATGTCTACAAAAATCATCATGTCTTTATTTATAATCTGGAAGAAAATGCTCATGCCATCAGAGAGTTAAATACAAGAAAGCTGATTTTAGTCATATTTTCGGCAGCCCTTAAGTAAATTGAAATAATATATTTTCAATGTTTTATATTAAGTATTCTTTTTTAGCAAATTTTATTACTTTTACAAAAACCCTGTCTGTTCTTAATTGAAAATTCTTTAAATTCAGGCAAACATATACAACCTTCATAGTATAGTAGGAAGACACTCATAGCAGAAAACTACAAGAAATTTCCAAACCAATTTTTAAATGGTAATTAACCACCTTGTATATAAGGACCTGAGATAATGAGCAGTTGGTTTTAATTTAATGAAGTGAGATAAACAATCTGTCAATATGTTTTTAGAATGAATCTCTTTGAATATCACTTTAATTTTCTGCCCTACGCAAAATTCAGCACAAACAAGAAGGAAAAAGGTCACTTTTCAGGCTAAAAGTGGGGCTCGCAGTAGGGGGTCGATGGCTTTCTCTAGTTTCCATTAAAAGCACTGGAACACATTTCAGAGTGCCTCAGAAGTAAGCTAAAGGTCAATTCCTCATTTTCATGTCTTCAAAGATTCAAAATTAAACATTTTCCCTATTAGGTCCAGGGAGGTATCTTTTGTGGAATTTTATTTGTCCCAGTGAAAGTGTGATGATATAACAAATTAAAAAACTATCAAAAAATCAGTAGTCATCATAGAATCCCTAGCTTTGGAAAAAGACTCTAACTCAGAGCATATTGTTCATTTTCAAACAGTTTCAAATTAACAGAAAGTGGTGTAAAGTGTAGATTTTTGTGTGTGATCTCAAAAATGGAGCACAAAAATCTACTTCAATATAGACCATGCCTTACAAACACTTCCTGCAGTTCTTAGTTATTTAAGTGTGTCCCCAAACCACACATATGACATAAAGAAAGAAAAGAAGGCAGGAGAAAGAGGGAAAGAAAGAAAGACAGACAAGGCAGACAGGGCACGAGAGTGGTGGATTCCCTCTTCACAATGCACTGCTGTCCATAATATGTAACCATCCATCCATTATCATTAACTTCTGGTGAGAAAATGGCGGGAAGAGTCAGATTTTCTGTAGCAGTGAGCTGCTTGCTGAAGAAAAATGAATCACTGCACACTTGAATGAGAAAATATGAAGAAAGCACTTTGGCACTAATTAGTGCCCACTTTAAGCAATTCGTTAAGCCATGGCCCTGCGCCACAAGCCATCAGGAGGTGGAGCATGGGGCCAACCCGAAAGCAGAACGTGCAGATGGAGCATAATGATGCTCTCCATCACCCCAAGACAGTGAGCCCAGACAGGGTGCAGGGTGCCACTCTGAGAGCAGGCCACCCACCACAAAAAAAAAAAAAGAAAACAGAGAAACAGAGGACCACACTGGCTATTCCAATCCATACAAGCACAGCAAAGACACTCAGTGACACTCACCAACCAACTTGACTCCTCACAGCCAAGCAAATCCCGACTTTGAGACCCTGCTTCTCAGAGTCCCTCTCTGACCCAGCCACCTGGAAGGATCCTGGTGCCTGGTGGTAGGGCCTCAGCGCCCTCCTTGTCTTCCTCAAAGGTCCTACTACCCGTCTTGACACTCCACTGGGGCACAGAGAAAGGTGGAACCAGTTGCCAAATATGCAAAAAAGGAGGGAAGCTAGTTTTCTCTCAGGAAAGCACACACAGGAAGGGAGCCTGGGCTTCCTGTCCTAACCAAAAACGAGTTCAGAAATTATTTGAACGTCTGATTTGTCAGGCTTGTGGTGGAAAAGGGTGTTCTTTTAGTCAACAGGAATTGTGAGTTCGCCAAAGGCACAAAATGGCCAAGGAAGAAAAGAAAAAGGGTCAGGCCTCAGAAGGAGAAGACAAATGGGTTCCACACCTGTGACTTGGGGTTTTCAGCATTTTTAACAGTTTTTCACCAGGTGGCTGGCTAAAGACACCTCTTGCATCCACCTATTTATCACAGGCAACCATGAGAAAGAGAAAATGTCAACTGAAACGGTGTGCCAATTGTCTACAGATTAGGCCTCAGTTGCTCTCCCTATGGGCCCTTTTCAGGAGTAACCACCAGCACACAACAAAATAGGGGTAGGCACCCACACCCCACTTTGAAACCTTTTGCAAACCTTCTTTTAGTGGCTGTTGTATTTCATCTGTAATGTGCAGCACTACATCCTTGGTGTTTCATCATGTCTTAAAAATATTTGTTAGAATATTTAAGAACAGTTAAGAGCTATGTCAAAAGCTATTAAAGCAATGGCACTAGAAATCTAAAAACTGGAACATATATTCCAAGGAGATGGAGGTATGAAGGCACTTATTAAGATGAAAAAAAATACAATGAAGCCAGAGTTGACATGAAGAACCCCAGTGTGAGCATTTAATCAGCACCAGAGTTCAAGACAGTTTTATTGCTATTTATGTAGTTTAGTTTGGGGTGTCCTAGGACCCTAACAAAATCCCAGTTCTCCTTAGCACCTTATCTGAATTTTAAGAGAAAGAGTGTGTCTGTGTGTCTCTGTGTGTGAGACAGAAAGAGTGATTTAATGCTGACCCAGATCAAAAAGGTACTTGTGCCTTTTTTTTGAACCAAATAAACTGACTTCTTTCAAGACGTGAAGTGGATTCATATTTTTGCTTCTATGCTTTAAGAATGGGTCACTTGTTGCTTTTGCAACTCATCTTTCTTCCCATAAAGTGGAAAGATTATACCATGCATATAAGAAATGAAATAGTTCTGAAATAAATACAAATACATAAAAATACTGGTCAGGGAGTGGTGTTCACAGTCAGAGAAGGAGCTTCAGCAACTCTGTGGTGAGAAGTAGGAGCCCCAAATGCTTGTCAGTCTTAAAAATAGGCAGCAAAAGTCAAGGTTTCCAGAGAACCTCAGAGGGCTCTTCATTTGCTTTCTACGAGCTGGATCCACTTACAAGACTCTTCCTTAGAATACAGCACAAGAACCAGTACTTATTTCATAGTGAAATTGCTATGTAATTTCAAAGATTTGAGAAGGAGAAAAATAACACTGAACAGTGCTATTCTTTATGAATCCTCAGCTAACTGCAGTTACATGAGATGAAAACACAAAATTAGGCAAACAATCAAAATACTATTATCATTTACATTGAAACTCACCATTCTAAATAGAGAAATTCATTTTGTTTTTGTAAAAGGTAAAAAAAAATGGTAGCTATATTACTCATGTTAGGTCTGTATGATTTAAAACTCTTCCACACTGCGTGCATGCCTCACTCCACACTGTGTGCATGCTATGTGTGTGTGTGTGTATGCATGTACATATGTAATTTATTTACTGTATGTATTAGTATACATAATCTTGATATAAAAGACATGTAATTCTCTTAGGTTTTAAAGGTTTAACATTATACTGATAATATGCTACTGCATTAAGCAAATCTGATGCTCACCAATACAAATCAAGAGAAAATATTCCCCAAACCAAAGAACCACCATTCTCACTCTAAGTCTTCGGCCAAGTAAAGAAAATACAGTGGCCTACAACTCTGCTGGGCTTTAGACCTCTTGGTCAATAAATTCACTGTGATATTAACTTTTGAACAAAGGAATCATCTCCATGGATGGCCACAGTTTACCTTTTGTTTAGGAGACTGTGCACAAACTTCTCAAAAGAGTCAAACACAGTACACTTTTATTTGTAGCCACTGTGGTCTCCTGTGAGACCACAATGGTGGGCTATTATTGCTAAAATGCTCCTGAATTTGGGGAGGAAAATGTAGTTTTCTCAGATGAAGAACTCTAATTAAGGCACTGATGAATTAAACAAACAAGCACTGTGCTGTTTCTAAACTCCAGCCTTCAACTATCACCAGGATACAAAAGGGGAAGAGAACAGGACCATTTAACTCAAAATATTTTTGTCACCAGCTCTGGTGGGTTGCAAGACTGAGAAGCTCACTTTTTCCCCCATGTGAAAAGGTATGTTCATGGGAAAATGTGAAATTAAAAATATTCTATCAAATGAGATGGTACAGTTTTTAAAATGAGAAATCATAGTTATTACTGTAACATGTTCTGCATGTTACAGTATGCCACTGTAAGCAGGTGAATCTTCCTATCAAGAATATTTGTCCCTGTTTAAATTTTAAGCCGTATACCAAATAATCCAATGTGTCACTGAAGCAATTCAGACACATTCTAATATAAATGATGCTTAACCTGTTATTTTTTAAAATCCCATATAAAAGATGATCCCATTAACCTCACTGAACAAACACCTTCTAACAAAGAAATTCAAGAGGGCGCAGGCATTTTCTTGAAGGTGTCACTCCCCTCTGAACTGATAACCCTCCCCGAATGAACCACTCTTAAAAGCATTTGAATTTCCATTAAAGTTAAAAATATTATACATATTAAGTATTTTCAACTTTTATAAATTTTCCTTTCTTACCAGAAACTGATTTCACTAGTAAGAAGATACTTCTTTAACATCATTTTGTCTCTGGAAGTTTAAACAAGGTACTTCAAAGATGAAATACACTCTGCAGCAGGGTGGGAAATCATGCGAGGGTAACGTGAGAAAAGCCCCGAGTTAAAATTCACTCCGGGTGGGTTACAGTCCCCAAAGGGAAGGGAAACTGCATGTGAAGCCTGTGCAGCTTCAGACCTTATGGAATCGTTAGTTTTTTGGCCACTGGATGTGATATTGTATGCCTCCAAATTAGAAGGAAAAACAGTCATCTGCTTCTGAGATTCCTGAGGAATCACCAATGATGCTTGACAGATTTTAAAAATACATTTCAAATAAACCTCAAGTGATCTGATGTTTTACTATTATTGAGAGTTTCCTGAGAAGGTTTTCTGACCCACAGGGAGCAAAAGTACCAAGTTTTCAAAACCGGGATAATTCTGTTTTTCAGAAAGCAAGCTCAGGCTAAATAGAAGCAAAATGCTTTTACCTCAAAAATAAGAAAAGTTTTTAATTATTTTTTTTTACAAATGGCTTTATAAATGATTTTATAAAGTTGAATTCTGTGATCCCACTATATGTGTATATATGAATTTAAATATGAGCAGGAGCTAGAACATCTTCGTGGTGACAGCGGAGCTGTTCAGAAGTGTCCCGTGTTGGCCTGATCCTGCACCTACAGTCACAGCCTAAAGCGGCAGAGGCTTTCACAAAACTCATCGCTCTCGCTGTCCTCAGAATGGAGAGGCATACGTGAGCAACACCGACACCAGGGATTACGAATGTTACCGCCTAGTCTGTCCTTTCCAGCTCTCGGGAAAAAAAAAAATCAAATTCACCAGTTACCCAAGTTTTCCTACTGAAATTGAAAACACTCACGTGGATTTGTGCGTCGCACTTTGGGGGCCAAGACTGATCCTCCGCGTGAAGAGCGACCTTGGAGCCGGGCTCCCTCTGCCCTGTGGGTCTCGACCGGGTCACCCGCCCTGCCGCGGTCCCGCGTCCCGCCCGGGCTGTACTACGCTGGCTGCTCAGGGGCCCAGAGCTGTCCCCGCGTCGCCACTTTGGGCGCGGGCCGCGCAGGCACTTGTTAGAGTGCCCTGATAACTTGGCCGCGGAGCTCTTCCCAGCTTTCTTTCACAATGACTTCCTGAAGTTGCTCACTCGCATTGTTCCCCATTTCTCCGCCACACTCCCCGCCCCCCGCCGGCTCCGACCCGGCTTCGAGCTCCCTGCCGACCGGCTGCCCCGCGCGCACAGCGCCGCCCGCGGGTAAGCGCGCTTCGTTCCCTCCGCCGCGGCCACCCCCGTCGCGCCCGCGCGTCTCCACCTGCGGCCGCCCAGAACGGCGGTGGCCCGAGCGCGCGCGCCCCCGCCTTGCGCTCCGAAAACTTTGGGGTAGCGCACACTGCCAGTGTCCAGCTTGACTTGCCCTCAGTCCGCCCGGCCCAGCGCGCGCCTTGGCCGCCTCTGGGTGCGCTGCTCCTGTATACGGACGGATGAGCGGAGCTGAAAACAGAACGGGACGCGGAGAGGTGCGCGCCGTCCCGTCTCAGTCCCCACCGCTGGATCCCAGCTTGCCGGACGCCCGTCCCAACAGCAACTCTGGGGCCTGCCGTGGCGCGCGCACAAACTTTGTAACGGCGTCGGACTGGGGCCAAGATCCCCAAATCTGCCTGGGCGGCGGCGGGCACGGGCCGTACCTGCTGGCGCCGCCGCCGGCTGCAGCCCGTTCGCCCGCGCTGGGCCCGCTCGGCGCGCCGCCGCCACCCCCGCGCGCGGCGCGCCCGGGCCCTCCCCTTGCAGCCAAGCTTCCTCATTCCAGCGCAGCATCGCGCCGCGGCCCGGCACGGGATGCCGTGGCCGGCGCTTTGCCCGCGGGCCAGGCAGCCCAGCTCGGCCACGATGCTGCAGGACCCGCGCGTAACCCGGGGTGGAGGGGGGCGGCGGCGAGGGCTACAAGTGCTGGCCCGCCAAGAAGGGGAGGGGTTCGCGCGCTGCTTGGCCGGCAACCCTGTGCGCCAAGCCAACTGGTCGGTTTCAGTACCAGCTCATTTGCTCCACAGGAGACTTAAGGGGCTCGGGACGCTGTAAAACACTTTTCTCACGGTCTACCAGCGTTTGCTGCCCTCCCAGCTCGAAGACCCTGGAACTGGAACCCATTGGCTCCCAGATACGGGCTGTGGCCCCAAGATGCTAGTGCCCAACCAAAGGGGTGGGAAAAGTTGATCTTCCGCGAGTGAGGGGAAGGTGCAATTCATTTTCCCAGACAAGACAACCAATGGAATACCTCTCGTCTCTCTTCCCTCCCACCTGCGCAAGGCAGAAGTTAGGATGGCGCCTTCCATCTTGGCCTGTGTGCACACGCAAGTGTGGAAGGGGATCTGTGGGCGGAGGTGACAGCAAAGGCAGTTCTGCAGTCCCGCTCGTCGGCGCTTTGCACCATAGACCTCTCTGTGGCGTGTAAGATACCAGGTGCCTGGGTGGAAATAGGAATGCCACCTCTGACAGCGCACCCCTCAAGGAACCTCTCCTTCTGATTAGCTGGGCCCCACCCCGAGCGGGGACCAAACGTGTGTTCTCAGCCTTAACAGAAGAGGAGGAATCACTAATTCCACAAACAAAGCCAGGTCCCCGCCGGGTGGCAGGGGAGGGAACTCAGAGGGGAGAGATGCGCCCCTTGTCTTTCCAGGCTTGCTAGAGCCCTCAACAAAGCACAAAATAAAGATGGAGCTGTCATGTGAGGGCTGCAGACAGTCACAGGGTGCCTGCTGGGACATGGTAGCTCCAGGAAGGCTCGTGTTAGGATGTGCAGGGGTAGATGAAGGCACAGTCCTTCCAGGTAGAACAGCTGGGCAGCCAGAAAATACAGAAAATGTCACTTAAGGGTAATTGAGAGTGACTGGGATCACAGCTGCCCAGCTGAAGCATATCCTGGGGGTGTGGCCTGGCTGAGAAGACTGGTGTGGTAGGGCCCCCAGCACACACCTCAGAGATCAGTTTTGCCTCTGCATTCCCTGGGAGAAGTCCCCACTATCCACCAGGAACCCCAACACCACCTGAGCAAAAGTTTTGCTGCACCACTTAAATAACATCTACTACTCAGTTTGTCCCTGCAGACATTCAACTGCGCAGAGCCCAAGCAAGTTAACTTGGTGATAAAGCCCAGACTAGTGAAAGTTCTATTTCTAGTCCTCCCCTTCACTTTGTGACCTTGGGTAAGTTCTTGAAACTCCTGAGCTTCATCTTCTGTATTTGTAGAAGAAATGCATGTTGTTAACCATAGAGAGTCCTTATCAGGATTCCATGAGGCAATAACTACAGGGTATAAGACCCAAAGGAGGCCAATGATGTAGGGAAGGGGTCATGGGACATCTCTGGTTCTTGGATATGGAATAGGCTTTGCTCTTTAAATATATGCATTAGTCCCCAGGAATAGATTCAGGTATGGTCTCCCACCAAGGCATGTGAGGCTCTCAACCCAGATAATTTGGGCTGTATGATATTGTTGGAAATCCTTAGCCTTTCTAACCTGTTTCCCCATTTATAAATTGGTGGCAGTCTTTCTTCTGGGATTGTTTGTGAGTTAAATAGATCATATATGGAAAATCTTGTTATGTGCCTAACCAAGGAGGACTCCGTATATAGTGATACTTTTGTATTCACCCCACTAACTACCAATGTCCTATTGAGATGGGAAGAGTGCTGCAGAGTTAGACCCCACTTTTTGCTCCTTACTCCCCCCACCCAACCCCAAGCAAGTAGAATTGAAGTAACTGTGTTTGTAACCTGGGTCTTGAGGAGAGACACCACGAGACCAGAGAGTTCAGTGAAATCAAATGCTGAAGCCCTAAGACACAGCAATTAAAGTATGTTGGAGGGGAAAACATATTTTGGGAAACTGAAATGTGAGATTTTTTTAAAAAATGTTATTTCTATACTCATTTTGTTTTGTTTATACATTAGTTGTATGTATTGTCATTTTTGTAATGTTCTAGTGTAGTTTAATTTATTCAGGAATAATAGCTAAATTACTGGTTCTTCTTTTGAGAGTGTTTTGTCAAAAGAATAAAGACTACCTATGGAATTAATCAAAGACTCCTTATTCAGAGCTCAGCACCGTAAGGAAGTCAGCTAGGCACCTTTGTTCTGGCAGAGACTGGAAGAGATTTTAAAGGAGAGTGAATTTTATAAAGTAAAAGAATGATTGAGGAGATCTGATATGGTTAATAGCTTTGTTTCTTACTGAGTTTTCAGCAAGTTACTAAACCTCCATAGGCTTCAGTTTCTTAGCTGCAGAACATACCTATTTCACAAAAGTTTTGATAGAATTAGGTGAAATTAAATGAAATAACATCTGTAAGTAGTCGTTACAACTATACTTTCCTTCAATTAAAAAACACTGTTAAAAAAGTGCTATGATGCATCCTCATTTTTCCTCCAATGGTTGGGAAACAGCATGAATAAATATTTTTAAAATAACAAGAAAAGATTTTTTATAGTTAAGAAGAACTGATTATCTTTCTATAGTTTTAATCTGAGAGAATTTAAATAGTCCTATCTGAAAAGTAACATGAGAAGTAAAACCCAGGACTTGGATGGAACAGTTGCAACAAAGTTTCTTTTTCCAATTTTCATGTTCTGCAGCTTCTGCTTCTGTGTTTTTGAGAACTAAGGGTTCCTGGCTTGGGGCAAGGTCCTTAATCCTTTTTCTTGGGCTCCCACCTTGGTTTGGTTCTTCCTGAGCACAGAGCATTGGGTCCCACTTTACTGCTGGAGGATTTGGAGAAGAGGGCAGGATCTCTCACTGTCAGTGTCTAGGAAAGAAGCACCTGGAGAGACATCCCTCTGGGCACTCAGTTTGCAACAGCTAGAAAGCCCTCTCTGGCACACTGGTGCCTCCAGCTTCTAAAATGCACAGGAATTTATTAGTGCTGCTGACCATTCACATCAAAGGCTTCAATCACTTTCACATCCCAGGTATACTACAGCTGACAACCAAATTCTTCCCACTTCTCAATAGTTCTTTCCCTTTGTTCCCATTGGTATTTGTAAGAGAAATGCACTTAGATTCCCTAAAATAATATCATTCATCAATATCATTGAGCAAAAGAGAGTAGAAGCCAAACTGAATCAGATACAGTGATTTGAAGAAGTGAGATTTACACAAAATATTTTCAGATGGAAAGTTTTTGAAAATGTTTTGGGTGAATGAAGGAAAAGTAGATATTCCTCTGACCTGATAGATTAGAATAAAAACAGAGAGCTTGTGTCACCCCTGTTGATTTCACTGGATAGGAATGAGATTGGAACACTCCATCTGAAGGTGTAATGTCTTCATTCATTTATTAAATGGGCATGATGCATTTATTTATTAGTTAGTGTTTGAGACAGGAGGGTCACAGTACTGCATAAGATGCAGTCTTGTCTCTTAAGAGGCTCAAAATCTATTGAAATAATTGGGCAACTAAATAGCTTTATTTTGGTGTAAAATGAGTCTGATAATCCTTTTAGAACACACAGGGTGGCATTTAATGGCTGTTGGAGTTGGGGAAGGCTTCATGGGCACAGTGAAAGAGGAGGGAGGACTGAACACAGAAAAGTGTAAGGAGATGCTTTCTTCTAAATGATCCAGGTAGGTGCTGTTCAAAAGTTCCCTCTCAAAGAGCAGACTAAGAGTGATATTTTATTAACCACCCTGACTTTGGTCCTGCTGTCTTATGGACATTGTCACATATTATCTCCCATCTGACAACTGAGCAAAGCTAGGATTACATGACATTAAATCTCAGAGAGGGACTCCTACCTTGGGTTGATAGAAAGCCCAGAGCCTGGCAATTAAGTGAACAAACTAATTAAAAACTAATTAAACTAATTTAAAAAATTGTTTTTTAGGTCAATTGCGTTGCAGTTATTAGGTTTCCCCGGGTTTCAGTTTCCTCTTCTGTAAAATGGGAATAAGAATACTAACTTTCATTGTTACAACAATAGCAATAGCAAACATTCCTCAGGAATGTTTGAGGTCTAAATGGGTTAGTACATGCTAAACACCGGTTAGGTGATTGATGTTTTGAAGAATTCAGTTTCTAAGTGGTTGGGCTGGGAGACAAATCTTGGTCTGTTCTTTTAACCATGACTCTGCCTGTTCTTTGCAAATGGCCTTTCAAACCATGCCAGCTCCTCCTGTGGCTCCATCCTCATTCTCTGATCATCTCTGCCTTACACTCTCACCAGATGGTTTTCACTCTACCAACCGTCTATGTCCTGCGTATGTCCCATTTCCCAGTGGAGAACTGGGATCTCTGTAAGGACGGATTTCTTCTAAGACAGCCCTCACCAATTGCTGGAAAACATTTTCCTCCAGCTATCCTTACATTTTTTATTTCCCCTAAGATAAAATTTTCAATCTTGATAGTGCCAGTCTTGGTAAGGATTTCAGATGGACATTTTTGGGAAAGACTAAGAATTTTAAATAGGCTTTCCAACAGGTAAATACATAGAAATTTAGTCCTGTTATTTCTGTATTATTGCAGTATTTTTCTCTCTTTGGTGTTTACGAATATTTGTTATCTAGTCTTTAAAGAAAATCGAATAATTTTTGGAAAATTATTTTGGACATGCTCATGAATCTCTCTGTGGTCAGTACCTTGAAAACCTCTACAGAATGAGATATCAATGTTGTCTTTATACTGATGACTCTAAATATTTACATCTGCAGTTCAGATCTCCTGAAACCCAGAGCTGTGGACTTTTCAGTGGAAAGGATCCTATAAATCTTGGTGTCTATCCCATCCCCCATATAAGGGCACTGTCTGAATTTGGTTGAGTTACTTAACTTTTGTGAGAATCACATTTTCATCTCTCCAAAAGGGAAAATAATCCTACTTCATGAAGTTGTTTTAAGAATTGAAATAAGAGCATGGATATGAATCCTCAATGGTAATACCTCTTTATGAACATTATCTCTCCTCTCCTTTTCCCTACTTGGAGATGTTTTTGAAGATTATTAGAAGATGCCATCTACCAAAGAGTGGTAGAGTTTCTGAGATGTGTTCCCAGACCTTCAGATGGGGCTAACCTGAACCCAATTGCAAGTTGATCCTTTCTTTTTATGAAAAGAGCTGGAAGAATGATCTTTTGTGGGTGGAGCAAAGTTTGGCTGGTCCCAAGAGTAGCAAGTGAGCATTTATAGTAGCATATGCTACATTTGAAAGTTTATTTTAAAAATCTTTGGGCTGGGGATGTGGCTCAAGAGGTAGCACGCTTGCCTGGCATGCGCGAGGCACTGGGTTCGATCCTCAGCACCACATAAAAATAAAAATAGAAGATGTTGTGTTCACCGAAAACTAAAAAATAAATATTAAAAAAATTCTCTCTCTCTTTAAAAAAAAATCCTCCACAAATATTTCCTTCAGCCCAATGCTGGTGAGTTAGATATGGAGGACAATACATTTGTCTGCTATTTCTCCTATACCAGTCATTGGCTACTCCTTTTTAGTCTCCTTCTCAAAACACTTCCTAAAACTCCCTAAATGAGGCCCTGGACATGCTTCATGCCTCTGTCTATGGTCAGTACTTTGAAGACTCTCCAGAATGAGATATCGGTGTTATCTCTATACTGATGACCCTAACTATTTACATCTGCAGTTCAGATCCCCTTCTGAAACCCAGACTGTGTATTCTACTGCCTCCCTGGAACCTTTCCTTGAGGGCTAATGGGAATCTTATATTTGCCATGTCCTAATTTGATCCCTGATCTTCCCCTTCGAATCTACTACACCACAGCCTTCTTCATTTCAGTGAATGGCAACTAGCAGTTGCTGAGGCCAAAACCTTGGGATTATTCCTGATACCTCTCTTTCTCTTGCCATGCAGTATACCAGGAGGGGGCTACGATGTAGCTCATTGGTACATCACTTGCCTAGCATGTATGAGGCTCAATCTGCAGGAAAACAAAAAACAAATAAACCCACAACACCAACAAAAAGCAACCAATCCATCAGGAGTTCTTATTGATTCTTCCCCTAACAGAGATGTTTATCCCAACCTCCTCTCATCCTTTTGCAGACACAAGTTGCCTCTCATCTGTAGTGGCAGTGACCACCTAAGTGAGCTCTCTACTTCTGTTCCTGTTCCACACACACATCAAAGAAACTTGATTAAAAAAAAACTAAATCTAATCATGGTGATTCTTTGCTGAATGGAAGACCACTGCTCCCAAAGCAAAGCCCAAGTCCCAGGAGGACCTCTGACTTTCCCTCTCCCTCCCTCTTCTCTCCTGACCACTCCTGTCCAGCTACTCTTCTCCTTGCTTACCCTATATTTTGCTCTGGTCTGCATTCTTCGATCATTGCAGACAAGCTTGCTGCCTTTGCCCTTACTGTTTTATCTTCTAGAATGTTCTGCGCTGGATATCTGCCTGCCTGTCCACTTACCTGCTTCAAGTCTTTGCTCAGTTGTCATAGTGACATTGAAACTGTCACTGCCTGCTCTATGAAACAATGTAGCAACACTTACCCAGCTTGAGCCTTACCTTTCTTTCTCTTTTCTCTGTTTTCCACAGCATTTCCATTTAGCATTTTCTGATGTGCTCTCTAATTAGAATTCATTTTGTTTGTTCTCCATGAAAAGCAGAGCTTTGGCTTTTTGTCTGGTTTGTTTCCTTAGTTCCTTAATCCATGACCAGAACATTTAACAGATATTTCTATATAATGGCACTACTTTAAAGGGTTTATCTGACTTTTATAACTCAGGAAAACAGTTTTATTTAAATAACAGGGCAAAGAGTTGGCACATAGGTTTCCAAATGTGTATAGGAGCTGTGTTTGCCTAGTCTTATAGATGGAAGGAGCTTCTTTCTCTTCTGACCTTTCTGTTCTGTCTGGGCACCAAGGTATGTGCATTGCAGTATTTCTTCTTGACTTATTGAGTTCTCTCTTAGCAGTAAAGTCTTCAGCATAAGAATGTTCTGAAATTCTTTCCTTCTTGGGTTCACAGAAAATTTGGTGATTTAATTTACACAGTCCCTATCTATGTGGTATTCTGTTCATGTTGATTTTCCAAAGAGGAAGCAAAGAGTAATTTCCAAACACAGCATTTTAATATAATGAACTTTCCTTAATTTTGTTCTGGTTCTATGAGGCAAGTACCCTATGTGAGCTGATACCTCTATCTCTCTAGGAAAGAATACAGATCAAGAGTAGAGTTTTCTCTAAATCAGTGATTTAGAGATTATTTACAGATATCATATAGTCTATAGCTACAAACAGCCCAATGGCAATGTATTCTTTAATATTTGCTCTTAATAGTCTTATTACTTGCAGATATGTTTTTCTAATGAAGAAAAAGAACTCATTTTCTGTGATATGTATCTCAGAAACTGGCAACTTTATTTCCACTTCAGAGCTCAAATTCACAATTTTCTTTAGCTTACACAGTGTTTTGCAATTAAACTGAAGGGTTGACTTCTCATTATAATATCCCTTTATTTTCTATGATTATATCTCATAAATATTTTTCTACAAGACAAGTTGTCTCCAATAAGTTGTATTGAATGACCCCATGTTTTGGAAGAAGGAACAGTGCTGTCTTGGTTTATAGATGATAGAAAAGGCTACTTTTTAAACCAGTTTGTGCAGACTGAAGATCCCATTTTTTTTGGTACAAATTGATAAAAGGGACATGTGTATGTTCATAAGATTGTTGACTACAGTTGGGGAAACATTGCATGTCCATCAAAAGATGACAAACCAAGTGACTACTAATTCAGGGAAGAAAGAAGTTATTTGACTCCATCGTTTCATCTGTAGAGCGCAGATGTGCATAAATTGATCATCTAGTGGTCAGTCAGAACCTCTATGCCATTTTAATTATGTTGTTATAATACTATTTATTATTGGCCAACCAAAAGTCAATTTCAACTTTCTTGTACCACTCCAGCCTTTGAAGAGCCCTGTGTTCACATCAGAGGGCAGCTTTTGGCCCTTTGGATTCCAAGGCCATTAAGCCTGAAAGACATAGAGTGTTGTGCCAAATGATTGATGTCCTTTGAGCCGGACTACCTGATGTAGCAGAGTTCTCACAGCAAGTCCAAATGCAGCGGTCGATAATCATACACTTAGCCATTGCCCCTCCACTACAACAGTGTGCTTCAATAATCACCATCAAAATGCTCTGGACCATCTCTCCCAGTACATATTTCTTCTCCATTCCTGGAGCTCCCGTTGATTTCAGTGAAAGCTCCCGGCGCCTAGGGTAGCAGTGTAGCAGCATGTATAGCACTATATGATTTATATTTGCAAGGCTTTTGAGCTAATCAGCAAAAAGCACTCATCAATCTTCTCCTCCCCAGGAAGTTGGACCATGTTATTATTGTTATTTTGTGGATGAGGAAACTGAGGGAAAGGAACATCCCCAAGTGAAGAGATTTCTTTTGCATAAGGAAATACAACTGCTTCTTGATGACCCCAACTAATGTTTGACAAGAGACATTCTCACAGGCAGGATTGAGCATTTTGCTTACTAGGCAGATATGGCATTGTATAGAGATACTCAGGCCAGTGGAAAATGCTGCCATTCCACTATGACAATTCCATTTTTTTCTATGAACCTTATTTTTTTCTTTTTGTTATTTTTTTTAGTTAAGCTGATTGATGTAGAAAGGCAAATGGGACCTTCCTCCCCTCCCCCCTTTTTTCCTGTGCTTTACTTGATCAAAGTGAATAGAGAAGAGCTCCATGGTCATTGCGCTTAGCCTCTGCACACTCATAGTAGGTACCAACAATACCTATCAAAGGGTATACTGCATGCTTTGCTGCTTTGCTTCTTTTGGGATAGGTTTGCACTAGAATCATTTCCTAGGTATAATAAATTTAGGAGCCTCCCACAGTGGAACTGACAGCAAAGGCAAAAACTGTCAACCCACCTCCCCCCGCGATGGGAAACTTCTCAAGGTTTTCCCAGCAGTGCATTAGGCAGCGCTGTAAGAACCCACTGTTGTGCGCGTTTTGAGACTTCACGTCTTCCATTAACCAATTCTCAGACAGAAGACCAGTGTCTTCATTTCCCATGTTGTTGAAGTACTTTACATAGACTTTAACCCAGTAGCTAAATTGCTTGAATTTGTTAAATGTACAAAAGGGCCTCCTCCCCGTTGATGGAGTAAAAGTAGATGTTTGATTAAGTAGATAGCTAGATGTGCTTTTTTCCCCCCATCTGGATGTGTTAAGGGGGTATGTTTGAAACTTAGCACTCAGTTCATGCCTTTCAGAAGGGGAGGGAAGAGGGTATTTAACAAGGTTAATAATGACAGAAAGAGGAATTGACACCACAAAAGAAAAAGAATCATTCTAGCATTTCATGACAGTTCAAAGACAGATGTCGTTGGCTAAGTGAGAATCTCGTAGACATGGGGGTAATATACACCTTATATGCATATGGATTAGTGAAAGCAGACTGTCAAGTCAGGAAGGGTAAGATTGTCAAATATGAGACATAGCTGCAGAAATCCTAGAGAACTACTTACTATTTATTTCTTCACTTAAAGACCCAATCTGTTGTCTTTTCACAGACAAAAGACCAACTACTTTCAGAATGGAGGCAGGTCAAAGGTGGGATGGGGCAGAGCTCTGTATGGGGACTCTTGAGGACACCAAGGTAGAGGGTCTATTCTATTTTAAAGTTTATTTTTCATCTTAGCCCTATGCACACTATAGTCTTTTGTTAGCTCATTCAACAGGACCATGTCTAGTTCCATCTTCCCAATGTCCACCATGGGGTATATCAGAATTGCAATTTTGATATGAACTCAGATTGAGCAAGTTATATTTCAAATTCCTTGTAATTAACGTAATAATGGCAGTCCACCACACTGAGTTGACTTTGGCCTCTGCAATAACATGCAATGCCTTGGAGAGGCAACACTGGCCTTTTGCACTTGGCTAGAAGATGTGGTAGCTGAAGAGTGCCACCAGCCAGGGATGTTTAGGCTTAGTTTGGTAGATGAAAGACCTAAGTTTGGTCATGACTCTCTCTCCAGTCTTGAACAAACCATTCAGCTCACCCTTCCAAGCTTTGGTTTCTCCATCTACAGGATGATAGTGGTAGACAAGATTTCGCTATGAATCCTCCCAACTGATATTCCAAGACTCTGTTTTGCCCTTGCAATATATTTCCATAAGACTGGCATGAAACTGAAAACAGCTTTTGGGTAAAGCTTTACTATATTCCAAGACTCTGTTTTGCCCTTGCAATATATTTCCATAAGCCTGGCATGGAACTGAAAACAGCTTTGGGGGTAAAGCTTTACTAGTACTTGCCCTATTATCTCTAAGCATATCATACCTCTCTGCCTTTCAGTGGAATACTATACCAGGGCCTCAAACTCTGAGGGCAGTCAGAACTCATTATACTCTCAAACACACATGGCCATGACCACTGAGTCTGTCACTTACTAACCTATAGTGACTGAAGCCCTTTGGCCAATCCTGGAGATTTTGACTTGAGGATTGTATGAATTATCCTGAAGAAGTCGTAAATTCTCCTAACCTGAAGCACAGGCATTCTAGAGACAGAGATCCAACTGACTAGTGCAGCATCATTCTGGAGAAGTTTCACGTGTCTTGCTGATGGTATGATTTTCCTGGGAAAGTCCTCCTGAGTAAAAGGAGAGACACCTGGTGAAGACCAGCATTCTAGGAAAGGCTGCACAGACAGAGGGAGATTTAATGAAGATGAGTTAATATGGGACTAAAGTCACTGTATTGATCTGGGGGAAATCCTACACTCTGCATTGAGTTGGGTTGTTGTGGTAAGTGGGAAATGCTTTGGGGAAAACCCATAACTTCCCCAAATGCCTATGTAAATGCCTACAACATGGAAAATTAGCAGGAAGAGCTTGTACCGTCATTTAAATTGGAAATGTTGAGCCGCTACTGAGGAGAGGCAGTGAAAATAAAAATTGCAACTGACTTCAGGTTCAAAAGCCTAACATCATCTAATGTGCAAGAAAGAGTATGTGAAAAATTTGTGGAGAACACATTAATGAAGGGGGAAAAAAAAGCAAACAAAAAACAAATCTTTGTAGAAAAAGAGAATCTGATAAACATAGAAATGTGTTGAGAAATCTATGAAGAGTAAAATGGATGAATTGTCCAGGAGAAGGATAATGGGTAGAGGTGAGGAATATTGAACTGGACATATAGCATCCAAAAGACTTTTACTTGTGTAGATGACTTTTTTCTTAATATCAAAGGTGGATATATGGGGAAAATGGTATGTGGTTATGTTTCAAAATTTCCTCATTAATAGAGATGCATACCAAGGGATTTGTGGGTGAAATGAGCTTTGTTTTTACAGTCATAGATAAAAGAGCATTTGAGAGTTGGAAACAGTTTGGTAATATCTTTGTAATTGTTGAAGATGGGAGATAATGTGTTTTAGTCAGCTTTTTTTGTCTCTGAAACCAAAAGACCTGATAAGAGCAATTGGAGGAGGAAAAGTTTACTTTTGAGCTCACAGTTTCAGTGGTCTCAGTCTTTAGATGGCCTGAGATGAAGCGGGACATCATGGTGGAAGATTATGGAGAGAAAAGCAGCTGGGAGCATTGCACCAGGAAGGAGAGAGTGAGATAGAGATAGAGCTAGAAATGGAGATGGAGAGAGAGAGAGAGAGAGAGACTGACTCCCCTTGCCAGATACAAAATATATGCCTCAATGGCATGCCCCCAGTGACTTACCTCCTACCTGCCTTCAGTTACCACTCAATTAATCCCGATCAGGGGATTAATTCACTGATTAGATTAAACCTCTTATAACCCAATCATTTCACCTGAAAACTTTCTTGCATTGTCTTACACATGAACTTTTGGAAATATAAACTATAACACACCTATAAGGAGATTCGTTACATAATTATCTGTATTTTTATATCAATTTGAAACTTTTATGGTAAAGTATTTTAAGAAAAAGAGAAAAAGAAAATGAGAAATCTATTCAAATACAAATGCCATTTTGAGATATTTGCAATGAATATGAAAATGGTGACATTTCTTAATATACAAAAAGCTCTTACAAATTAATAAAAAAAGGAATAAATGGTGGACAAAGGACTTAATAATGAGATTTACAAAAGAAATTTTAAAAACCCAAGTTGAGAAGGGATTACAAGCTGCAAATTAAAATGAATATGACTACTTATCAAACCTCAAAGATTTTTATCAAGGGTATGGAGATTGATTGGATTGGAGTCTGGTGATGGGAGGATTTTGCCAGTTTTTAGCATTATATATCAGGATAAATCAGAATATAGGAACTGTGAGACTTTTTACTAGTAGTTTTAAGGAATGCATGCAAAGAAATAACAGGCAACATAAGGAAATCTCTGTGTATATATTTAATGTTGTTCTTTAGAATGATGTTTCTAGAAAAAAAATGAAAAAAAATACAAGCCTAAATGTTCACCACAGATAGTATTTGTCGTATTCATACAAATGAGTATTTTGAAGCTGTCAAGGTACATGATTAACGTGTATTTACCAAAATGAAAGGATATTCACTATATGCATAGTTGAGTGAAAATGCAAGTTGTTGGATAGTTTTAAATATTTCCCACATATTTTGTACATATATCTGAAGGTACATATGTCTGAAGGCCATTTACTGAAATGTTAATATCTTTGGTAAATTTTTCTTGAGCAATTTGTACTTTCTTCTTGATTGTCTTCTGTATTCCTTGACTGTACTACATTATCATTTATTAGTAATTATATCTGAGCTCTCTAAAGAAACAGATCCAATAAGATGTATATATAGATACATAGAAAGAGACTTATAATGAGGCAGTTGACTCATGAGATTATAGAAGATGTAAAGTCCCACAATCAGTTGTGGGCAAACTGGAGACCCAGGAAAGTTGGTGGTATAGTTCCAGTCCAAGGCCAAAGGCCTCAAAAAACAGGAGCTGCAGTGTCAAATGGCAGGATAAAATGAATATCCCAGCCCAAGGAGAGAAAGTACTCAAGTAAATTGTTCTTCTTGTTGATCTTTCAGGCCCTCAAAGGATTGGACTGGATGATGCCTACCCACATTGGTGAGGGTGATCTTTATGTACTCTACTGATCCACATGCTAATCCCTTCCAGAAACATCTTTGCAGAAAAATCA
The DNA here is from genome assembly GCF_021218885.2 of Marmota monax. Classification (NCBI taxonomy): domain Eukaryota; kingdom Metazoa; phylum Chordata; class Mammalia; order Rodentia; family Sciuridae; genus Marmota; species Marmota monax. Next base: position 209,657 of record NW_026693953.1, on the reverse strand, counting down.
TGAATAATGATTTACCAAGATATCCTTTAACCCAGTTAAATAGACATAAAATTATTCATCACAGTAACACTATAATATTAACATTTTCAAAAAGCTAAATATATATTTTTAAAAAGGTAGTTGAGATAACTCACTTGATTTGGTTCAAAATCATATTGAAAACTATCCTATGATAATTGATTCATTTTTGAAAGAGAAAGAAAAGATATAATAAGCAAAGACTGTTTTGAAAAAATACTTTAAATCTAAGAGATAAATGAGTGCAAGATGATTGGATACAGTATTTTGATAGTCTATTTGATAATTTTACCAGTAAAGCGAGAGATGAAGTTTATTGAAAAATGGTAGATACCACCCAGTCATCTACAAAGTTCAGGGGGTCATCCACAATATTGTACAACTGTCATCACTACTTTCAGGAAAGTTTTTGTCACCCAAATGAAACCCTAATAGCTATGCAGCAGTCACTTCTATTTGTCCCTGTACCTACCCCTGGAAATTATGGATCAATTTTCTTTATCTCTATTAATTTGCCTATCCTGCATATTTCAAACAAATGAAATGATGCACTGTGTGATCTTTTGTGTCTGACTTCCTTCACTTAGCATGTTTTAGAGGTTCTTCCCTGTCGTAACATGTATCGATATTCCTTTCCTTCTCATAGTTAAATAAGTTCTACTTAAAGCATATATCACATTTTCTTTATCCATTCATCTAATGATGAACATTTGGATTGTTTCTGCCTTTTGACTACTGTGGATATAACTGTTATAAACATTTCTGTGCAAATTTTTGTTGGAATACCTGTTTAGGATTCTTTAAGGTATATCCCTAGGGGTAGAATTGTTCAATCATAAGGTAGTTCCATGTTTAATTTTTAAGGAACTTTCAAACTTTTTCACAGCAGCCTTACCATTTTAAACTGTTAGCAGAATTTTTCCTTTTTTCTTTCCCTTCCCCATTCTCCTCCCCTTTCTTCTTTTTCCCCCTCCTCTTTCTTTCCTCCTTCCTTCCATTCCTTTCGGTTATAGTTTGGATATGAGCTCCTGTTAACACAGGAATACTCAGAGGTGAAATGATTGGATTCTGAGCGCTGTAACCTGATCACTCCATCCTAGTTTGAATGGAATAACTGGATGGTTACTCTAGGAAGATGGGGCATGATTGAAGAGGTGGGTCACTAGGGGCATAGCCTGGAAGGGTACATTTTCCCTGCAGCCCCTGCCCCGTGTCCCCACTCTACTTCCCAATTCTGCCATGAACTGAGCAGCTTTCCTCGTTGGGCACTTTCTCCATGATGTGCTGCCTCACCTTGGGCCCAGAGTAATGAAATCAGCTGTCTATGAACTGGACCTCTGACACCATGAGCCACAAATTATCTTTTCCTCCTCTAAGGGGTTCTTGTTGGGTATTTTGGTCACAGTGAAATAAAGGCTAACTAAAATACCTTTCTTCATAAACCCTCAGAAAAGGTCCAGATCACTGATGCCAGAGAAGTGAAAGCCTGGTCAGTGAAATATTGAAATCAGATGTACACATAGATGACCAACTATCTCAGACATTCAACTACCCCATGCTTCCAAGTCTAAACAACAGTTAGAAAAGTATACTTACAAGAGCGGTCCTCCAGTACTGCTGTAACTTTAGAGAGTGTTTCTCCAATTTGAGCATGCATTCTGGTCAACTGCAGAACAAATTGCTAGTCCCTATATCATTTCAAATATAGGAAGTCTGTGGTGAGGACTAACACTGCATGCCTAACTAGTTCCCAGGTACTGCTAATGCAGATGTTTAGGGGCTCCACCTTTTGAGAACTGCTCTGAAGGGATTAAAGGAAAAACTTAAGCAAAGCATCAGCTGGTGTTGTATAAATAGGATTTGGGGGATTTTTCTTTATCTAATTAGGAGAATCTGCCTTTCCTAAACACATGGTAGAGTAGTTGATATGCATATCATCATTGGATTGATCCACTGATGGGTTCATAATTAAATGGACTATTCGGTGGTGGTAGAAACAGTAGCAGGTGGGGCCAACTTGGAGGGAGTAGGTAACTATGAGTATGTCTTGGAAGATTATATCTTGTCCCCAGTCCCTTCTTTTTTCCCCTGCTCTGCTTTCTGACCACAATGAAATGAACAGCTGTTTTTGGCCACACCTTTACTGCCATGATGTTCTGCCTTACAACAATCCCATAGCAATGGAGACAGGTGACTATGGACTGAAATCTGTGGATCTATGAGTCAACATAAACCTTTCCTGTTAAGTTGCTTTTATCAGATATGTTGTAATAATAATGAAAAGTTGATTAATACAGCATGTGAAGATTACAACCACTTCAAATAATAGCCAAATAACTACAAACTAGATAGTAAATACCATCTGAAAATTGCAATTAAATGCTAATAAAAATATATGAAGTTAGCAAACAAATCAACTACATACCTTCTTTCCTAGCAAAGTCACATCACCAGATACACTGCAGGTGAGCTGTTGACATTCTCTTTTTCCTGGAAAATTCTAGGTATAGGTGGCTCCTGACTGTTTCCTGCTCATCTTTCTCAGGAGCCAGACACTGAATATAATTATTAAAACCCACCTCTACTGGTCATTGTACAAATTTCCTTTATATAAATCATCTGTTACTCAAAGTTCTGAGCGCCATCTGTCTTAGTCTTCATTTCCACAAATTCAGATCCCTAAACAAGGATTTGATAGCAGGTAGTTTCTCTGGAGAGAATTCCAGGAAGCACTGGTGTGCAGGTGGATGGAGACACAGGGAAGGGAAGGAAGCCAATGCTGGGGTGTAAATTTGCAGAAAACCATTGTGGGCAACTCAGGTCCCAAGGACTGCTGGGAGATTGCATAACCCACATCTTTGTAGTGTGGACACCAAGAATCAAGGAAGCTAGGCAGCTCACCATTGACTCATATCAACAATGATAGAGGGCAGTTTTCCAGAGTGTTAATATTTCTGGACTTCCAAGTCTCGTTGTGTGTGAGTGGGTATGCATGCCCAAGGCCAATGAGAGCTCAAGGGATGGGAGAAGGGCACCCACAACACCCTTCTGTCTGATTTCTCCTCAATTATGCAGAAGACTGAGAAGAGTTTCATTTGTGCACTTTGAGTTCTGGTTCTGACCAGAGAAATGTTTTCCTCTCCCTCTGGTTATTGGTACCTGATAACCACATTTTTCTTAGAGATAAGAAGTTTAAAATTGAAATAAAAATTAATTACTGAAACAAATCATAAAAAATCTAGCGGGCTCTGATAATAGGTTTTGGGACTATGAATCCCTGAAACTGCCTCCAACTGTGTGAGAGTTTTTATATGGAGGGTCAGAGGTGGGTGTATTTTTCTGAGGAGAGGATCCAAAGCTTATATCAGGATATCAGGGAAGGTCTGTGATGCACCCAGCCAACTTCTCTCTGTTCCCCCAGAAAATGGTTAAGAATCACCAAGCTGGTGTTGAGGAGATATTCACACTACAGTATAGTTCATCCATAAGAGCAATTGACCAGTGGCAGTGTCTTCCCTATCTAATTTAGGGAGAATGCTGAGGGTAATTGTAATGCCTGAGTGGAGTAAAAGGTCCCAAAACAGGATACATGGACCCTAACCCTCCAACTACCATGATATTTACAGCTTTTTACCGTAGGCCAAGGTTGGTAGATTCTTAAGTGAAGTCAGGTAGCAGCTTCAGATTGATGCTTTGTTTGGTCCAAGAGGGTGTACACATATTCATGCAGTGACCTATCACAGATGCCTACTGCCAATACATTGAGCACTTTTCCTTTTTCCCTTCTTCTCTCCCTCCCTCCCCTTTCTTTATTTCCTTACCTTCCAGTTACTTCCTTTATTTTCCCAACCTTCATTCCTAAATGTTTCCCTCCATTCTTCATTTATTCATCTGTATATTATCAATTGTTCATCACTACCTGTCAGGACCTGGGCCAGGCTCAAAATCTGGGAGATGCTAAGACATCTGCCCTCAGTCAACAACTACAATGTTTAGCGAGGAAGATGGAGATGGCATCAAATGTCATTCAGGGTGACAAATGCTATGTAGAAGAGGAGATGAATATATTGAAAAATGTCAAGGAAATTAACAACTTCTTCATAAATCATTTGTTACTGAACCTAAATTATTGAAATCTGGGCATCATTATAGCTTTATATTCTGCTTTTGACCCAGCCTCCATGAAATAATTCACTTCTTTATTTCATTTTTTACAAAATGATATAGAGTGCTGGGGCCTTGAGATTTCCTTCCCATAGTGCAGCTGGAGGTTACTTGTCCTCACTGCCTTGGCTTCACATTCTTGTGATCCACAGTGCACACTGGACATGCATTTAGTATAGAGGGCAAACCTGTGAAGGGATCATGTGATGATTAGTGGGTCTACTAGTGGTCTAATTCATGATCTCTGAACAGACAGATCAGCTCACTGACAGGAAGTGGTTGCCACTGACAACACCAGGAAAGGGTCCAGGAGCATCCAGTGGGGCATAATCCAAAAAAAGGTAAGGAATGCAATGGAAGAATTCAGATGCTCCAATAATCTTTCATTTAAGGTCATATATATCAGGTAGACAAAGCTTATTAGTTAATGCATGAGTTTATGAAAGGATCAGCTATTCTCTGTCATTGTAGGTTTTGGGAATCTATACAAGTCCTACTAAAAGATGGGTGTGTATCTTTTGTTCAGTCTTCATCCCCTCCCCTTCTAGACACCCCTTAATTGGACTAGGGGCTGTACCTAACTCAAAATGAGTCAGTTATATTTTTACTCCCCAGAATTTAAAATTGATACTTAACCTGATGGGCACTATCTAAGAAGGTTGTGAAAAAACTATATTACAGAAAACATTTGGTCACATATATGGCACAACATAGAAATGACTTCTGCAGATTTATAAGAATGAGAAAGCCACTCAGCAAGGAAGAGATAAGGCACAGAAAAGTGGGGAGGAAAGAGTAGCTAAAGTGCCTGGTTGAGAAAACTTGAACTTTCTTGGTATTAAGTTAACATTTGTCTGCTCTTTGGTATCAAGGGGCATATCTTATTCCCTATTAGTAAAGAAACAAATAAAGAACACAAAACAAAACTCAGAATGTGATGTAAGTAGCTTGACGGGATCTCCCTCACTTACAACCTAAAAAAACTTGGCTTATTATTCAAAGATTGAATTTTTATCTATCTATCTATCTATCTATCTATTTTTGCAATATGGGAATTCAGTTCAGGAGCTGAGTTACATTCTTGTGATCCACAGTGCACACTGGACATGCATTTAGTATTGAAGGCAAACCTGAGAAGGGACCACGTGATGATTAGTGGGTCTACTAGTGGTCTAATTCATGATCTCTGAACAGATAGATCAGCTCACTGACAGGAAGTGCTTGCCACTGACAATACCAGGAAAGGGTCCAGGAGCATCCAGTGGGGCGTATGTTGTTTTTTTTTTTTTTTTTTTTGGAGACAGGGTATTTCCAAGTCACCAAGACAGTCCTGAAACTTGTGATCCTCATGCCTCAGCCTTGCAAGTAGCTAGGATTATAGTCATGCACTACCGTGCTCAGCACAAAGATAGAATTTTGAAAGTGTGGTTTAGTCTCACTATGCTGACCTTCGTGGCTGAATTTCTTTAGGCCATTCTTTAAAGGAAAATTATTATGACCCTGATGGCAGACAAATGTAATCTTCAAGTCTATCTATTTGGCTTTCTGACCCTAGAATATAATAGGACCATCTGGAGAAAATGAGGAGCTGGATGAAAACAGGGCAGTGTTACCCCCAAGAAAATCAAAGCAAGTGTTCAAAACAACTGCCCAATTCCTGTCAGAGGACTGTCCCCATTGTGAACATTTTCAGTAATAAGATACTCATTCGCCTGTCTGGGATAGCTGGAAGCATTCTGAAAATGAGGTGAACTTTGGTTGCTCCTCTTCATTGGGGCTCCTCATGTGGACTTCACGGCCATATTTTGAGTGGAGGGGGTGGGTTCCTGCATCACAGGAATTCGTCTGGCCAGCATTGTGGGCATATTGACCATCTGGGGTCTATTTTTATGACACATTTTTATAATCAGACCTTTAAAAAGTCCCCAGGCCATAATCTCTTGGTTTCTGGTACTCCATGAGCTCATATGAAGTGTTATGGGAGAAACAAATGATTCAGAGAAAAAGAGTGAAACCAAATAGGAAGTCAAAAAAAGTGAAATTTTACAATGCATTTTCCTGTCCTTTGCTTGTCTCTATTTTCCTGGCCAGGATTCATCCTGAGAGACTATTTTTACCCTGTTCCTGACCCAGCGAAACCTTGAGGTTCTGCAAATTTTACCAGATTTAGATTCCATTTGTGTTTTCTCTATAAGCACTTATTTCTGGGAAAGAGAGGCCATCAGGAAGAACTGTACTTATACTTATTTCTCTTTTATCATAAAGAGTGGATCTTAGTCTCATTTAGGGGGACCATGTTTAGAGCAGCCCCACTGGGGAGAAATTTCACAAACTGAAGAAATTAAAGGAAGATAAATCTCTTTACTTAAGGACTCTGGGAGCAGAGAATTCCATGCTTTCTCTGTTCTCTAAGGCCCTAACCTTGGGGATTTCGGGGCTGAGTGAGAACTGAGTTCAAAATAAATTATACCTCCTCACTGCAGTTTCCAGAATTGATTTTGAAACTGTCTGACTTGTCCCCCATGCAGATGTCTATAGGGCTGTCCTAGGGGGAAGAGGCTCATCAAGACAAACTCCCAAAGTACTGAAGAACAGACATCTCCCACAGAGAATTTTCCCACACTCAGCACTCGGGGCAAGGAGAAACCAAGAGCCAGAACCAAGTATAGCGGAAATCACAAGACGGGGGCTGCAGCTGTGGGGAGGGCAGCTGCAGCTCTTGCCAGTCTGGGTTGCTTCTACGTGGAATATTCCAAGTCTTTGAACCAGATAGCAGAGGAATTTGAGTGAAAGAGAAGGAGAAAGAACTGTTCTTAGGGAAATAATTTTCCTGCATCCACCATGAAAATATGATCTCTGTTGAATCTCATATTCTCTCTCTCTCTCTCTCTCTCTCTCTCTCTCTCTCTCTCTCTCTCTCTCTCTCTCTCTCTTCATCAAAGCAGAACATGCTGCCTTGTCTGAACTGAGAGTGAGACCTGGGGTCTATTTCTGGTTCTGCCAACTGACTCCTGGGTGACCTCAGTCACTTCCTCTCTCAGACATTCAGAGTTCCCCTCTCTGAAAAGAACTTTAGAATATTCTTACAATCAGAAATTAAATCTAAGAACCTAGAATCTATTAGACACAGTTCTTGATTTATTACACCCCGAGCCTTCATAGAATCAAATTGGTCAGGGGTAGACAGGTTACAAGGATAATGTTCCCTGGTCAATTTTATCCTGGTAAAGATGTGCCCAAGTGAAATAGTTCCCCAATGTCAGTTTCTCTGATTTCACAAGTCTATGGATGAACTTCTTCTGGTTCCATCCACAGTTGATGATAGAAGCTCCTAAGAGAACAGAATTTAGGCTGTACTGATTCTGGAAATAAATTTTGGCATCAGGAAAAATACTATCCAGACAAATCTAAGGCTGTTTATTAACTTTATGAATGTTAAAACTCCTATGGTGACCCATAAAACTGTAAGAATAAGACATATGACTTCAAAATTGTGAATAATAAATACTGAATCTAAAAGGAAGCAAGAACAGTGTAAGAGTAGAAGGCAGGAAAAATAGAAAATACAAAAAAGGTGATACAAATAAATTGAAATATATCTTTATTTGAAATACATTTCAATAGACTAAATTCTCTCAATAGTTAAGATTGAACCAAATTTTAAGCATGGATTTTAAAGATCATTTAAGCTATGTGCTATATAAAATAGATGTAAAATATATAAGTTTTCTGAAGTATAAAAGGCAAAACTGAGGGAAAAGATAAAATAGTCAAATAGAGATTAAAGCAAGCAAACAAATGAAAAAACAGGTGCATTTAAATTACTATCAAATAAATGAGTTTTAAGGTAAAGGGGTTATGAGAGAATAGGAAGTTTATTATTTTCAGAAACTAAACTTTTAAACTAAGAAATAGCTTTATAATAAAGAAATATAAAATTATAAGTCTAGAAGGAAAATACATATACCATCACAAATCTAAATAAAGAGAAATATACCATATTCATGGATAGATACCTTGATGTTTGAAAGATGTTCATTTTCCAAATTGATTTAGGAATGCAATTCAGTCTTAATTGAAATTTCACCTTTCTACAGATATTGTCAAGATGATTTTATTACTATGTTAAACAGCTTTGAGAGTTAAGAATAGCTAAGCAAAGCCATAGAAGAAATGTAGAACCACTTGCCTTACCAGATAATGAGAAATATTAAAACATAGTGATTAAGATGGTTTGGTCTTGGTTCAGGAATAGACAAATTGATGAGTGAAACAGAAGAGACCAAACCAAAATAGACATGTGTGTGTGTGTGTGTGTGTGAAAGCTTAATTCATAATATAGCTAGGATTGTGAGTGAGCACAAAGAACAGATTTTTCATTAAGTCATAGGTGAAGACTAATTTGCTATCCACATAAGGAAAAAATGAAAATTAAATCTTTCCTTAATCCTTCCCTCTAAAATCCTTAAAGGTGAAATTGTGAACTACTAAATTTTTTTAAATGTGCCTTACAAGTCAGATTTCTAAAATTGATAATAAAGTAGTAACAAAATAGGCAAAAGATTTGAATACATATGAAAGAGAAACAAAAATGACTTATAAACACATGAAATGATGCTCAATCTCATTCATAATTAGGGAATTGCAAAATGCAAATTAAAACCATATTATTTATTATTTTATTAAAACCATATTTTACCTATCACCAGATTGGTAAAAATTAAAATATTCAAAAATTTTGTAGAAGTAATCTTTGTAATAATCAAAGTTTTAAGAAACCAGAAGATCCAGTGGGTGGTGAATATTTAAAATAGTGTGATGTATGTTATAATGGGATGTCATATAGCAGGTGGAATGAGTTAACTATTTACTGTATACCAATGTGAATGAATGCCATGAATTTATTCTTGAGTGGAAGAACCAAATTACAAAAGAGTAAAAAAGTTACAATTCAGTCAGGTGGAATTCAAATATAGAAAAGCTCTCAAAATTTAATGGGTGTTGGAAAAAGGAAAAATAGCAATATTTTTCTAAAGAACATAGGGAAATAAGCCCCAAATTCAAGATAGTGATTTACTCTTAGCAGGGACAGGAGAGAGTGAAATGAGAAATACCCAGAAGGTTTCAAAGTGATGATTAAAGTGGTAACCAAGTTCATGGCTGGGGGATGACTAATCATTACATTTTATGCATTTTATAATATTGTATATTCTAGTTTTTAAGAAAAAAATTATAATGTCTTGGACAGGTTTTTAATTTAAACATATAATTCGACATTATTTTTTATATGCATAATATTTCATGGCATGGCTACATCATTTTGAAACCTTAATCATTTTTCTATTGATGTAAATATAAGAGTTTTTTTTCCCCAACTTGGGCTATTCTCATGTCACAAAAATTTAAAAGACAACTTATTAAGTTCATTATTATTAAGAATATTAAGTCATTAACTGAACTTTTTATAAAAGATTATTTTAAAATAAAGGGAAGTGTTTCTGTTTAACAAAATAAGCAATAAGGTGCTTTGTAACTGCCTCATGTAGAGATTTGATGCCAAGGACATTGGTGGGATCAAAGGCAGGCCCAGAGAATAGTCAGATAACCTAAGGTTTGTAAGAATAGGAGAGGGATTTCTTTTCCTTTGGAGAGGATGGAAGGTGAAACAAAAAGAAACAGATGGGTCAGGAGTGAGTCACTCTGTGAGGCTGACCCTTATTCTGGAAGACTGTCATATTCCAAGACACCAAAAGACTTTCTGTCTGCCTTTAACTGCATGGTAGTGGAAACTTCAATTTTGCTCAGACTTCTCTTACTGCCTATTTACTACCCACATGCAAATTTCTCTTGCATGGAATTCTCCTCTATACAAACTTAGTGTGCTTTTTCTTTCTCTGTAAATTTAAGGAATTGCATTTTCAGTATGATGAGTGAGAATAAGCAGAAAATGCAGGCATGAGGGATTGATATACAAGGGGATGAGAAGGAAAAGAAAGAGAAGGTATAAGGTTCCTTTTCAATCCATCTTTGCCAGGACGCCCAGTGTGAGGCACTGGTGAGCCTCAGTCATATAGTTCCTCCCACCCTTGTGAGGCTTAATGAATGTTTATTGATTATTTAATTTACAGACTATCTAATAAGGAAAGAATTTTTTTTCAATTTAGAATTGTTAATAAATGAGTTATTTTAATAAGGATAACTGTATTTTTAAAATATGTTGTTGAAAAGATAATCCAAGCTGCCATTTAAATAAAGATGTTGTAGTAATGGGTTACAGAAACCAAGAGCACAATATCCAAGTAATTTAATAACAGTTTAAGAATACGATTTCCATTAGACATGCCTGGAATTGGAGTGTAGTACTTTACTGCTTTCCATCAAGAATAACTCTAAATTCCCAATTTAAAACTGATACATTTCAAGTGCATGAATTAGTTAGAGTGAGTATCTAAGTAAGAGAATAAATTGGGCCAGAGACTTAGCCATTGTAGTAGTGGTGTGCAAACCTGATTGCTCCTGCAAGGTTATTAAAAATTCTGGGCTAATGTTCTGGAAAGAATGAATTTGCTACTATAGAAATCTTCCTGCATCATGGTACCTGTGCAGTTGAAGCACCACCTCTAAATTTAGCATATGCTCTAAGAATGAGACTAATTGAATTAAGAAGTATTTATTATAGAAGAAATAAATAGCTTTTACCAATTAATGAGATCAATCAGCTCAGCCACTAAAGAGGATGAGGGAGCTCTGCCAGAGGTGTGGGGTTTTAAGATATGAAGCCTGATAGGCAATATTCCAGGGCATGTGGGACTCATTCATGAGCTGTATAAATTTAGAGGCACAGAGTAAATGAAGTGTAAAAGAGAGTAATTGAACCATTGTACAATCAGATTAGAAAAACGTATCACCTTTTGGCTTACCTTTCTTTTCTCTCCCTCATCTCCTAGTCGTTTCACTTATGTAATCTTCTATATTGACTATTAAAACAGTTATATATATATATATATATATATATATATATATATATATATAATGATATATATCTGATGTATATTAACATTTGCCACCATTTGTCACTCTCTGGACAGCAGCAATGTATGGACAATTACTTTCTGACTTTCTGTCTAAAATAACTGTGTCCCATTTAGACATTCTGAAAATGTGCCAAATCCTTTACTTCATTTTATGAAAATTTCAAACTGACAAAATGACGTTCAACAAATAGGATCTTCTTTATCTCCAATATCACTATTACTCTGTTCAAGCATTGTTATTTCTAGAACTTACTGGAATGGGGGAATAACTCATTAGCACTTGTATTTAAACAAGTATGGTACATTCAATTTATTAGTTTACTGCTAATCTGTTCGATAGAAAGCAAAGAGAGTTTAATTCTCCAATGCAAATGTATTTCCATTCAACCAATATTGATTGACTTGTTTGTCAATGACCATGATTAAGGTAATCTCCATTGCTGGAACATAGACAGACCGGAAGGAGCCTCAGGTGTAACCTCATCACATCACTGTGGTGTGGAGGCTTCTGTGTCTGTGTCCTCATTAGAACCTGGAGGCAGCATCTTTCCAGGTGCCATGGAGGTGGTGGGAGGGCTTGAGGAGCATTGCTTGATCCTGCCCCACAGTAAATCTCCATCTAGTGAGAGCTGAGACATACAATAGGTCAGGATTTTCCGGTTCCCAACCTGTGTGCTAGTCACTATGTGAGAAATTATTCATGCATCATTGAAAGTTCAAAACACCCCTCCCTACAAAACTGACGTTATCATTCCCACTTTGTACATAGGTTAAAACTGAGGCCCAGCAAACTGCTCATTTGTGAAGCTGAGACTTTAAGCTTAACTTTTCTTTCTTCCATGACCTGCTTGCCCCTTGTCTTCACAGCAGAAGGCAAGGAAACTCTCTCCCTGGTTGAATATCTGGTGGTGGGGATGCTTTAATCAGACCCTTCCTACTTTTGCTTTGGTGACTGACACTTGCTGCCTCTCCACTTAGGATAAAGCACCAGGGTTAGGAGTATGGAGTTTGCTATGAAAAATGCCTGAAATTCTGACTCTTCCTCTTACTTACTGTTTGTTTCTGGAGAGGTTATTTAGCCTCTCTGTGTCATAGTTTTCTCGTCTGTAAAATGGGAACAACGGGTAGTATCTCCCCATAGGGTTGCTTAATGGACTAAATGAATTAGTATTTGTAGAACACTCAAAGGCATGCTTGGCCCACAATCAGGACTAGGTCTGGGTAATTGTGATGGTTAAATAGAAACGTAAAGTGCTTAGAACAGTACCTGGCGTGTGTCAAACACTTAATTGAATGTGTTATTCTGGAAGAACTTAATGTGTTCGTTCTGCATAGCTGTTCTTTGTTTTTCTCCATCTTCAGTGATAAGTATCTGCACTTTGCTCAGCACGACAAGAAGTTTCCAGGATGGAGCTGTTTGGATTGCCATGCCCACTATACCCTAGCTTTAGGATCCCAAGATTTTGGTCTCTTTTATGTTATGAGTTCTCAAGGACAGGATTCTAAATTTTTTTCTTTCTTTCTTTTTCTGTATTTATATTTCATGACAGGTGTTCAATAAATGTTTACAGGATGAATAAGTAAAGACTGGGATTTTACTCCAAAACGGTGGCTAATTCTGACCAGGAGACTCAGAGGCTGCCAACAGAGCTCCTCTGTGGGCAGGAGGGACCCACAGGACCCTGTCTTCATGGTTCAACACCATTGGAAGGCTGCCATTCTTCAATGTCCAGTAGGGTTTGTAGCTGGACAAGAACTCCTGCTCAGTGGTTGAGGAGATGGCTGGAGGGTGATTGATTAATCTTCCCATCCACTTACTCCTGAGCATATCGCAGAGCATGGCATGAAATGAAATGCTTCATTCCTACTTTACTGGACAGAAAAGAGAGCTTGGCGTAATGACCCTTTCATTCCTACCTAAGGGGAAGGGGCTATAGGGAACACAATGAAATCACAGATGTATGTTGAAGTAGCAGCAAATTTAAACCCAGTCATTTCTATTCCTTCACCCACTTAAAGATCTGGAAATCTTGTCATTATACAGTAGTATCAACAGACAGTGACCTTCAGGTAAAGATTTTTAAAGAACGCTGCTTTCCTTGTCTCCTGTTAAAATAATAGAGAAAACCTTGATCCAAAGGTATGAATCTAAAGAGATGTCCTTATGTATTATAATGTGCAGTTCACCCAGCCTGAATTTCTGGTTGTGGGCTGCCCAATTTGGATTTCTCTGTATGACAAGAACCAGAGGAGTTCCTCTGATTATATGTATGAAAATGACTAGTGAATTTGTCCAGGGTGTCTTGACACTACCCATCACACTCTCATGGTTGGAACGTTGGTAAAGCTCTCAGTTGTGTGCAATTGAAGGCATGATTTGGGTCCTATTGTTTGCCAACATCTTCAATTATTAGATTCTTGTTATTCATGAGTTGCTTTGGAGAGTACCTCCTCCTGTCACATGCTCCTGCTTTATAAGGGGGCTCTTCCTTTTGAGGAGATTTCTGTCCCAACTGAAAAGGATTCTCAGTCCCTCTGTTTGCAACTGATCCATAATCACATTTAAAGGATAGTCACTCACTCCTGTACTTAAATAGATTTGGTTGCTGCTGATTCTAAGACAGCTGTCTTTCCTCCAGTGTTGTCTTTCTAGAATGTTCCAATGATTTTTGTGTGTGTGTGACTTGAGCATGAGCTTTCTCTCTTCTGTCTGAGAATATATAGACCCCACTGGGTTTAGTCCAAGGGGAAACAGGTTTCTCACGCCAGCAAATTCTCCCCCATTGTGAATGTGGTTCTCTCTCCCACATTGACTGTGTCCACCCCCACCCCAACAGCTGCAGACCTTTGAGGTTTTACTGTTTAACCATTTCACACTCACGAGCTGTGCTAGAACAGTTTAGACCATGCACACCTTGCTAAATGAATGAAATGAGATTTTGAGTAACATCAGAAGACCTGTTAGATTGCACAGGATTTGGATCTAAGGGTCTCTCCTAATTAAAGTTATTTAGTTCAGAAGCTTTAAAAATAATTCAGGGTTTACAGGTGTGGAGATGGGTTGTTCACACACACTGCACCCACTCTAAGGAGTAGATTCTATAGCTTCTGACTGTTCTCAGATAGGGCTTCCTGATAGCAGAGGCAGCACAATGGAAATGGTCCTCTTACTTAATTCAGAGTTCATTTTTAGCATACCCACAGACAGCCCAGCTCGTTATACATTTATTACTCTGTAATGCACTTGGCAACATATACAAGATGCCCATAGCTGTCCATAACAGGGAGCTCACACCGCTTGAACCAGACCTGTCTCATCCCCTCTGCAGCCCCATTAAGTTGAAGAGTAAATTATTAATAGTGCTGACTGAAATCAAAACTCCGATAATGCAAATAAAATTAACCAACATGCACCAGAGAAAACAGAAGTATTTAAGATAGCTATTTAAGATAGTTATTTGTTCCCCCAAATAACATGTCTTGAAAGTTATCATGACATATTACAATGGGACATGGCGATGAGGAGTGAGATACTACCAAGTTGACTTATTGAGGAAAGAAGCCTAGAGACATCTCTAAATTGCTATGTAGTAAGTTGTGTAAGCAAACAGTGATATTTGGGCAAAGTCCTACAAGAACCCTGCTTTCTTAGTCTCCCCATTCAAAGATTTTGGATTTGGTCTCCTAGAACAAAGGGGTCCAGATTCAGTGAACAAAATACCTTTCCAAAGAACAGTAGCAGATATGAGATTCTTTGGAAGACCGAGGCCCTCTCAGAGACCTATAGCAGTCTGGGAAATACAAGCTCTCTAGCTGCAACAGGTGACCATGGTCATTCCTGGGAGGAGAAACAGCATGGCAGGGGTTCACCATAATGCATCCCAGCAGAGCTCAGTAAGGAAACCTCTGTATGAAGTTTGTAGGTGGGTCTGTAACCTGGTTCAGACTGAAGCGGGTTTCTGATCTCTAAGCTAGAGTTAACCAGCTAATAATAATGTTCAACTAGATAATATCTCCCTGGTTTAACTTAAATTCAACTGATTACTACCTTACTTCCATTTGCAAAACTCCATTTGTGATAAGACAAGGCATAAGTACAGGCATGGATATCTCAACTTATCCAGCAGGTTCCGCATACACCTAAGGGGAAGAAATGATATAAGAGTATGGGTCATTGGGATTATCTTAGTATTCAGACTACCACACTCCCCACTTCCCACTAAGCTTCCCTGTTCAGATCAACTGTCTTTGGAATGTGTACGATGCAAGCCCCAGGTTAACATTCTCTCAGGTGAACAACCACATCAAGGGGCTCTTCTCTTCCTAAAGGACCATGGGATGAGAGGTATTTCAATCACCCCGTCCTCAGCATTATCTCACTAAGGGCTTTGAAATGTTTTTATGGGTCATATGGTCAAAAAAGTTGAAATTAATAGTTCATTTCATTGCTTTATGAAAATGCAAAGTGAACATCTAATGTAATTTAAAATCTATTGAACAGGTACTGTTTTTAAAACAATCAAACAAAAAACAACAAAAGATACTTATTTAAAGAATACAAAAATATATCATCTCAAATGTAAAGGTCACCACCCCAGCTGCAGGAGGAGCTGGATCCAGCAGATAGATGGTCAGTGAAATGATAACTCCATTTCCATGGTCTGCCTTCTGCAATGTCAGTTTTATCCTTGGACTCCATATGACAACTCTCAGATAAACCTGACTGTCAACTCCAGACCTGAGGTTTTCCTGCCTTACCATTCAGAGGAAGGGAGAATGTTTGCCCTTGACATTGTCACCTAAGACAAAGCCTGTCTTTCCTAGAGGCCCCAGGAAATATCCTTGTTTCTGACAATGTACTTTAACCTATTGGGGTATCCAGGCTGGTATGACCATGATGGGTGTCAGCCCTCAGACCATTCCTACAACTGGCTGTGGAGGCAGTAACAATTTCACCTCTCAGCTCAGAGAAGGTTTAGGGAAAAAATTCCAACAGAGTTGGAGGCTGAACAATAAATAAGGAATGCCCAGAATAGGAAACTGAGTACATCAAGGACAGACAGGAGCTATATTCAGTTTACTTAGAACCTAACAAAGCTCTGAGATACATAGAAATGATTCCCTAAGGGGAGGACTGCAAGCATCCTAGCAGGCAGTGAGAATCCTGAGATGGAACAAAGCAATGCTACTGTCCCCACACGGGCACCCATCTCACAGAGCAAGTCCTGTTCTGGGAATTTCTCCTTCAAACTTTGCCACCACCCTGTGAAGTTTGCTCTCCTGTTCTTTCATGCATGTTAGATGAGGAATGAAGGCTGATCCCTATCTTGACCTGAGCAGCCGTGCTTAGCCAGCTGCCTGTTCATGGCCCCTGAGTCTCCCCTGCACGTGCAATGCAGTTTGCACAGTGCTAAGCCACACTTGCCTTGCAGAACAGCCCTGGTAACTGTCTTTCCAGTAGGTGGGAATTTCACTTCCTTATTTCCAGGCATAAATAATTGCAGATGCAAAATTGGGGCCTTATTTTAGACACAAGCGTTGAGAATGTAGCTCTTAAATACGATATCTCTTATCCTGTTTTTTTGAGTAGGAGGTGGCCTGAACCACCTTGTTGATCAACAAGGCTCTTGATTTCAGCAATCACAAATTTTTGAGAGAGGTGACAAGGGAATTGATCTTCTCAACACCTCATGTGTCTAGCATTTTGCTGCTTCTTCTCATATCCTGCTCCTTACAAAAAGGTATAACCTAACATACCAAGCCATGCAGGTGACTCTATGAGCCAATGCTCCATCAATAATTTGTGCCATGGGGTCATTGGGTTATGTGGCTCACATCTTCCAGGCAGAGCTGGCTACATAACTTGCAGGACCTCAAGCAAACTGAAATATGTGGCCTATCCTTCAAAAAGCAAAAAGCAGGAAACACATTTCTCCCTTTCTTCTTTTGTCATGGTGTTTTTTATTGGACGGGGGATCCTCCTAGGAGATTGCAGACACTCACAGTCACCCAGACTCTGCCTAACCATCCTCACGCCCAAGCCCAGGTCCCGTTAGTAAAACCATTGCTGGGTGGAGTGCTAAGAAACTGGCTGAGAACCCAACCCAGGGAGGGGACGGCAGCTGGTAAATGAGAGCCAAGGCTCCAGGTCCCTGTGCATGCTTCATCAGATTTCACTGACAAAACACAAATTCAAGATAAAACTAACAATTTCAAGATCATAACCACAGATTTTACTAATTGTGTGTCCCTGAGGGGCTATGCTGCTGCAGGCCCAGGAAGCCAGCCCTGTCGCCAGGAGAAAAGAAAATAATGCAGTGGATTTACCAAAATGGATAGCTTTATAAATATGATCTTTATGAGTTATAGGATTTGGAGCTTCAGTTTCCTCATCTGTAGTCCCCACAGGGTACTGTGTGATGGAAAAATCATGGAGCGCACAGGCCTTGTAAAATGCACCATGCTGCCTTAGGGGATTGCTCCCTGGGTAACTGCTTGACTTTGGAGTTGCAGCTGCCAAAG
Source organism: Marmota monax (assembly GCF_021218885.2). NCBI lineage: Eukaryota > Metazoa > Chordata > Mammalia > Rodentia > Sciuridae > Marmota > Marmota monax. The sequence goes on along the minus strand of NW_026693953.1, from coordinate 191,919 downwards.
TGGCTGGCCTCTGGGGGTCTGTGGTCAGGCTGGATGGGTGTGGCCAGGGGAGGTGCATTTGGGGCTGGTCTCAGGCAGGCCGGAAGTGGTGGCTACACAGCCCACCTCTGGGTCCAGCTGTCTGCTTCTGAGCTGGGACATTCCTGCTATAACTGTTCTGCAGCTAGGTGACTGAGGTAGACTAGGGCTCAGTCCATAGGCTATAGCAGCAGCAGCAGCAGTGCCAGGGGCCTTGGAGACCAGAGGAGAGGTAGGAGGTGACTCAGCTGGGTCTTAAATGAAATGTAGCAGGTAGGCAGGTGAAAGGGGGGAAAGGAGCACTCTAGGCAGAAGGAAAACAGGCACAGAGAGGGGGAGAAACAATTCTCAGCCCTGGGCTCAAAACCTGGGATCTTTTCTTCTTTATTCTGTGGGGGTGGCATCCTGGCTCCTGGCAGGACAAAGGGCACCCTTTTCTGCTCAGAACCCACTGCTGGGTAGTGGAGACTTCTCCATGAGAAGAAAATGGGCTACTGCTTTATGCACACTAGATGGGGTCGAATTCTATCACATAGCCATGGTATATTTCAACCCAAATGGTTGGTTACTAGTAGCGGAATCACAACAGTGAAGACCAAACCACACGTGGTTCAGGGGTAAGTAGTGCTCTTTCCAAGTTCCAGTTAAGTCACGTAGAAGGTGCTAACAAGACATTAAATGGTGTGCATATTTTAAGGACACATGCAACAGGGACTCTCAGAACCCACAGGAGTCTGTGGTTTCTGAAATAGGGGTGGGTGGCTTCCTGCAGCTGCAAGGCCTGCCGGGAGATGAGATAGCCAGCCCCACCTCGATCCTTCCCTGCCCCCTCTCCGCAGCTTGGCTCCTGCAGCCCAGCCTGCTGCTTGGCGCCCACAGCCCACAGTTAGAGCAAGGGACAGACCCGTTACCAGGAAAACAAATAATGGACAGATCAAGTTAGTCTGCATGGCTAAAGGAGTAAAAGCGTGGCAGAAACCTATCTCAGGCCATCCCTGCAGGAGAACTGGGAAGCGATTCACTTTGTTTTGCACATGTAGACAGTGATTTTAATGTTATGTAAATGCAGGCCAGAACTCCTAATCGTCCTGAAATGCACTGTCAGGGCTCTCTGGCAGCACAAGTTGCAAATAATCAAATGATAGAAACAAGCTGCTTTTCGTTTAACAAGGAAGGCTTGTGATTACCAGTTTTTGATTTTTTTTCCCCATTACAATTTTTAAATAGGACAAGCAAAGGCAATAAGAACAAGGGCGCAACAGTGAGTGTCTGAAAGAAACAACCTGAGGGCCCTCAGTATAGAGAGGATGGAAGTAGGTGGCCTCCACCCTGGGCTGCTGGAGAGGCCTTGGGAAGGAACTGACATTCCTGGTTTCAAGGTATAAAGTGACATCCACTCACTCTGAAGCATTATGCAAACAGACATGCTAGGAGATCAGGATGAGAAGTAAATGTCTGTTTTTCTCTAGGAAGATTGGTGCAATGAACTTTCCCAGAGGTAACAGGACTCTCAACAGAGAGGGAACCATGCTTAGGAGGCAAAGGATCACCAGAAATTCATAAGTGTGAGCTATTCGGTGTAGATCACAGCAACAGGGGCCAGTGGGATCCTCACTTGATAGGAGCCACAAAGCAGTGTGGCCTTCGGTTATCTGCCATACTGGTCTGGGCAGAGCCCCATGCTGCAGCAGGAATTCAGCTCTGAGGTTGTGAAAGCTAAACATCCTCTCTGGCCCCCTTGAATTTGGTAGCCTGAACATCAGTCTGTCTGTCCTGTATTCTGTTCTGCCATGGATGGGGAACCCGGCGGGGGGGGGGAGGCGGTGGTGAGACTGCCACCCCCAGAGGTGCCCTTCATCCAGGAAGGGAGGCTGGAGTGTCTAGCTGCCTCTTCTTCTCGATTACCCAGTTGTTATCCCAGAACTAAGCCAGACAGCCAGAAATGCACGTGTATGTATCCACCTCTTTGCCCCTCTGGGATCCTGTAATGCTTTTAAAAAGTTTTATTTTATTTTTGATTGACACATAGTAATGACATATATTTATGGGGCATGATGTGACGTTTTGATATGTGTGTGTTGTGTAATGATCAAGTCAGATTAATTAAAATATCCATCATCACAAACACATATCATTTCTTTCCCACAAAACTACTGAGACTCAGATTGGGCTGGTGGATCTCTTTTTCTCCCAAGGAGTGATGAAAGAAATAGCCACATGGAGCAATTGTCTTTTTGGCTCCATTTTTTAAATCGGGTACTTTACTAATAATGTTGTTCTTTATACAGATATATCCTTTTAAAACCCAGGGCCAGGGAGGGCTATTTTATCCAGTATCCTGCAAGGTCCAGTGTGACCAGATCTCGCAAATGGGGAAGCCAGGAGCTTTCCTGTTTGTACTGACCTAAACAAATTAAGAAAACTTACAGTTACAGCCTTAATCAATTTCTATGTTCCTGTCATGTCGTCTTCCATCCAACAATTTTCAACAAGAGTTTTTCCCCACATCCTCTACCATCCTTATTGCTTTGTTTCAGTGTTCACTGATTTCATTCTTAATATACCTGAGTGTTTTTGTTTTGTTTTGTGATCCAACTTGAGAACAATTTTTGGAATAAGGAGAGCTATTCATAACTAAATATAAAAGCTGGAGAAGTTGTGTTTTGATGGGATGATGCTTAGAGTTGTGTCACTTAGGCAGTTTTGCCAATTTCCCATTTACACTCTGTAGGTGGAGATGAATGTGACTATCTTTTCCAAGACACACAGAGATTCATTCTTAGCTCCGCCAAGAATGTGGTATAGTCAGCCATTCCAACTATGGAAATTCCACAAGGGTATAAAAGAAAATAGTTTTGCTCTTAAAATAAATAGGTTTCAAGCCACCAATGAGTCATGAGTTACCTCTATGTCCTTACATTCATCTTAATTAAACCTAAATGTTCCCTCCCCCTACACCAAGGCACCTGCCTCTCCTTGATAAAGGCAAATCTGAATCAATTCGGACCTCTTCTTTACCACCCACCCCCATATTCTATAACAGAACCCATTTTTAGAGTGTCTTTCTCATTCATGTTTTCCTTCCCACACTCAGTTTGAATCCTGTATGACCCTCTTTCTAGCCTCTCACTGAGCCATGCCCCCTGCCCCTGCTCAGCAGCTGGGCCCTTCTGGTCCTGGGGCCATTGCTCTGCCTCCATCCACAGGCACCCATAACCACTGCTTATCATCCACCCAGGGAGAATGTCTTCAAAGAGACATCTTCCCTGTCTACCTAGCCCACATTTGTCACTAGCCCATTCACCCAACTCTTGATGCCCCATTAGTCTGAGGATTCTTTAGGATGCTTATCACTCTCTGATATTATTTCTTTCCTTCTTGTTAATTGTCCATTTCCTCCACTGGACTGCACATTCCATTAGAAAAATCACCATCGTTGTCTTTTTTTTTTTTTTGTATTCATAAGCATGATTTGAGAATACTTAAGGAGGGAGTAAGTGAATGAGTGAGTGAGTGATTGGCTCACTTTAGCCAAGGCTCCTGGCATCATCAATGGCTCTCTTTCCCTGCCCTGGGCTCTCCTTCCCACTGAACTTATCTGAGATGAGAGTCTGCTTACTATTCTTAGAACACCAATTCCCTCTTGACATCTCTTTAAAGTTCCCCTTATGAAGCACAGAATTAAAGTCCCAACTGCAGAACTTCATCGGAAGATAACCTTCATCTGGCATTTATCTGTATTTCCAGCACTGCCTTCTGAAAAACAAACTACTCTGTCTTAGAATTTCAATTTTTTTTTTCAATCAGCCATGCATGATAATTCTCGACCCTTCTTCATGAGAGTCTCACTTAACTCTTTTTATTTCTGTCAGAGGCATTCCTAGGCAGAATAAAAAAAAAATTCGGATTTGGATTCAAATCCTGACTTCACTATTTACAATGTATGGTATCCTCCCCTATTTTTCCTCTTTAAATACTACTGGAAAAGATAAAAAAAGAACACATGCAACAGGCACAGGACAACATGTTAGTTTCCTTGCATATATCTTCCATTTTCTAAAACCCTTCCTGTGAGGACTAACTCATCTTTAAATTCCCCCAAAAGACTTCCCTTCTCCTCTGTGATCATTTGATTAGTAACTTTTCATCAGCATTTGGTATATGCACAGTTCATACACCCCTTAACACTCTTATCTAGTGCTCTGTATCTACATCATCTCTTCTCACCTAAATGTTATCCTCAAAAAAACTTTCTTTTTTGAGGGAACTTGATTCTTCTTTTCAGCTTGATCTCCATGAGATACTCAATAAATGTTTAATGCTCTCATCAATTCATTCACTCAGTTTTTTTTGCTATGAGGAAGGTAAGATGGTAAACTCTATCGAGAGGGTACATATGAAGAAAATGATAGAGATTTGTTCTTGGGACACTTATAACCCATGGGACTTTAATCAGCAGTAAGATCACATTTTATAATGATTTTATTCCTTTAGTACTAAGAGATGAACAGGAATATATACAATCTGTGTCTCAACTTTCTATCTTCTTTCCACATTGCTGGAACCCGGGGCCTTGCGAATGCAACTAAGAAAGCAAGAAATCACCCTATTGCTGAACTAAATTCCCAGGCCAATCTGTGTTTTATATCCTTACAGACTCAATTTTAAGAGAGAAAGTGTATCCAAAGAAAGATTTTATATCCTAATTTTATAATCATTTAGAATAAGGAGAGATGAGAAGGGTGAAGATGTGATAGAGTAAAAACAAGTTCCTTATTAGATTTTCAGAATGAAAAAGATCAGGTGTGCTATTCTGAAATTTCCTGGATTGGCAATTATCTGGTAAACTTTACAGTTTAACCTCCAGTTCATCTGGGTGGAGAGCACCCTGCCATGTCATTTTGGCCTCTGCAGGCCTTCTTGCTCAGTTCATTTCCTGTTTGTCCAAAATTGGGTGGGTTTGAAGCTATTAAATGAGAACTGAATCTAAAGATGACTCATTGGTTCACTCGCTTAATCTAGGGAAAGCAAGAGACAGAAGGACCCCATTTTCCCCTCCTCCCAGTCTGCTTTTGAATCATTGCATTGCAGCCAGGCAAGATCAAAATCATTCTTAGAAATGCCTAGAAGAAAAAAGTCAATTGACTGAAAAGCATAGTTGATCCAACAGGATCTAGTACTCTTTTGAGACCCTGGAGATCTATTTCACAGTGAAGCATATCCTCTCTTCTGCATGCTCATCCCTTACCCCTCAGTATCATCCTGGGCTGCTTTTGAACCATGGCCCTGAACAGAAACTCACTGAACCGACATTTAGTTCTTCACCACATGGTGCATTACTGCACAGGTGGATTCCATGACCAATCTTATTTCCGGCAATCCCATCACCAGACAGGTCCTCCTAGAGATGAATATTTCCAGTTCCTAGGGTGCCAGGGGCCTTGCATTGGCTTATGTATCTTCTTGAAAACATCAGGAAAGGCAATCCCTATTCATGCTTTCCAATGAGAAATTTGAGACTCTGAGAGCAGAAGATCTGAGCCATCTGCTGAACTATGCTGCCTCCAAAGAAGGATAAAGCCATCAAGTATCATGAGGACTAGAGTCTCACACAGCCCTCCTCTGGCTGCTGGGGATCTGAGGGATATCTAGAAGGCAGGTTCTATGAGGGGGTAGAAATACACGTTTTTTCCCAGAGCACTTCTGTCTGGCTGTTGTCTTCATTCACCATTAGAAACAACCCAGGCACTATGACTTTTCTTTTTTTCTGTTTTTAAAGAATTTCTGACCCCTTTAAAATCAGGACGTTTTGAAAATCAGGCAACAAAATTTAATCATGATGTTTCCTACCCAAATAGGCACCAAAAGTTCAATGTTTCCAGATAAGCCTTCGGCTTGTTGATACTTATCTAACCTAAAAGTTGAAGCATCTGAGGTTCATTAGATTTCAAATCAGAGAAAGTCAGATACCTCTTTTTACTATCATTTTTTATTTATTACTACCAATGCTGCTATGATTTAGGAGGAGCATGCTTACTAATCTAACTTCATATTTACTTGTTCCAAGAACAAATAATTTCCACAAAAAGCTCCTGGGAGTGGGAGTGCAAAATCCAATCAGTAAAAGATTGACTTATACATAGAACAGAGTGTCCTAGTTATCTGAATACCCACAGATACAGATCTCTCCCACACTGAGGCTACACATCAATAAGGGCTTCAACCAGGCACGCATCACATGTCAATAAAACTTATGCACGTTTATAAAGCAAAGTAATGGGCTCAAAGAGATGTGTTCATTTCTGGAAGAGAAAAACAATAAGACCAGAGGCGATTAAGAATGCATAAAATTTCACCATCAGGGCTGTGGATATTGTCAGTGATAGAGTATCTTCCTAGCATGCCCAAGACCCTGGGTTCAATTTCCAGCAAAACACACACACACACACACACACAAATCCACCACCAATTTGTAGAATGGCTTATACTCTTCAAAATAACCTAATGCGGGCTGGGGATGTGGCTCAAGTGGTAGCGTGCCCGCCTGCCATGCGTGCGCCCTGGCTGGATCCTCAGCACCACATACAAACAAAGATGTTGTGTCCGCCGAAAACTAAAAAAAAATATAAATATTAAAATTCTCTAAAAAAGAAAAAACCCTAATGCTCATTATCTTACTTGATTTTACTAACCATCAAATGTAATAGATGGAGATGTCATCATCACCACTACCTAGAGATCTTTGAGGCTCAATCATGTTGAGTGACAGCTATAAGGTTCTGCAGGAAGTGAATCAAGGCTCAGACCTCCCTAAGGGGAGGGTATGATCTGTATGGCTAATACTGAAAGAAAGTTCTAAGAGGAGCAGCAGTGGGAACAGCAAAAAAAAAAAAAGAGAGAGAGAGAGATCAAGACCTTGAAGACAGTAAGCTTGGCTTTGTAAAAAATATTTGAGCTTTAAGCTGCAAACCTTACCCCTTCCTATTTTGGCCATTTAGTATTATGGAGTCTTGGGAAGGTTACTTAACTTCTCCAAACTTCAGCTTAAATATTGATAAAATGTAGGGCTTTGTGAGAATTAAACAAAATAAAGTATATTAGATACCTCTAATATGGTGAGATTCTATCTTTAGTTCTCTCCCTCTAGAATTTACCCAAAATCAAGTATTCACATTTCTACAAATTGCTACTCTTGGTAAGCCAGATGCTTGTCATCTCTTATCCTAAGATTCTACAGGATGCTTGCACTCTTCTTAAATTCTGTTATCTCACAAATAAAGAACTGTGGGGTTATAGAACTAAAAAGATAACGTTCTTCCTCAGTGGGGCTCAACCCTGGCAATTTTTTCCCCTGTTGGATTCTATATATCATCTACATAGAGATGAACAAACTATAGACCATGGACAAAACTTATTCCACTGCTTTATATTTAATCTGTGAGCTAAGAATTTTTTTTTCATTTTTAAATAGTGGAAAAAAACTCAAAAGAAGAATAATATTTTTGTGATACATAGAGGTTAAAGGAAATTCAGTTTTCAGGGTCCACCAATAAAGTATACAAAGAAACTTTATTTATTTTCTGTCCATGCTTTTCTTTTTTAATGCTACTACTACAGAGTTGAGTAGTTGCTCCAAAAGTCTAAATGATTTAATTACCTGATCCTTTTGAAAACAATGTTTCCTGATCTCTTATCCCCAATTTATATTTCATTCTAAATTGTATTACAAGAGTGCCTGGTGCCTAGTACAATCTTTGCACATAGTATATACTTCCTTTAGCTGGCTTTAGGTTTAGCTTGCTTGTCATTGTCTAATTTCTGATAAAGATGATCACACGTAAACTTCCCTGCAAGCTCTGTTTGAACTGCATCCCATTAATTTTGATATGTTTTATTTTCATTTTAATTCAATTTAAAACATTTTTAAAATTTCCCTTCTGATTTTTTTTTCTCTCTGACCCAGTGTAATTTAGAAGTGTGTTATTTGATTTCCAAATATTTGGGCCTTTCCCAGATTTCTTAGTATTGTCGATCGCTCATTTTAATTCCATTGTGGTCAGAGAATATATTTTTATGTGAATTCAATCTTTTAAATTTATTGAGACTACCTTGTGGTCTCCAAATATTTTTTTTTTTATGGCGAATGTTCCATGAGCAATTGAAAAGAATATATTTTGTAGTCAGTGGGTGGAGTGTTCTACAAAAGTCAGTCAGTGGAGAATGTTCATTTTGTAGGTTTTTCCTAAATTTTCCTAATTTATACTAGTTGTTCTACAGATTATTGAGAAAAGAGTATCAAAATTTCCAACTATTATTGATGAAGTATATACTTCTCTTTTCAACTCAGCCAATATATTTTTTTTCTGTCTTAAGTGCATACACATTTGGCTCTATTTTAAAGTGTTTATCTTCCTGATGTGTTGACTTTTATTTTTTTTTATCATTAGAAAGTATCTCTTCTAGTCTTAACACAATCTCTTTTTTTTTGTTTTCACGTATATTTTATCTGTTACTACTATAGCCATTCCAGTTCTTTTGTAGTTATTATTTTGCATTATATATATTTATCATCATTTTTATTTCAAGTATTGTGTCTTTAAGGTACATTTCCTGGAGACTACATGTTTTTTTTATTCAGTCAGATACTCAATATCTTTTGAATGAGGTATTTAATCCATTTATATTTAATGTAATTATTGAAATGGATGGATTATGGCTATCAAATATGTTTTCTATTTGTCCCATGTCTTTTATTTTTTTGTGCACATGTGTGTGTGTGTGTGTGTGTGTGTGTGTGTGTGTGTGTGGTGTTGGGGATTGAAAACAGGGCCTTGTGCATATGAGGCAAGCACTCTACCAAATGAGCTATATTTCCAGCCCTTCATGTCTTTTTTGATCTTCCATTCCTCCTTTACCACATTCTTTAGTGTGAGATAAATGCTATATGTTTACTATTTTATATCTTCTCAGTTTTAAAACTATATAATTTTTTTCTTAATAGTTGTGCCAGAGGTTTCAATATAGATCTCATCACCATCTACTTTAGAGAGAAACCTAGCTTCAAGATGTCCCCTTTACCTCACCTCTCATTCAAGCTGAAATTGTCATATATATTATTCCTATATTGGTTATTAATCTAAACATATAGTATTTTAATTATTGTTTATACAATGTTATGTTTTTTAAAAGTTAATAAAAGAAACAAGAAAATACATTTATTTAGTGTATTATATTTAGCTACACATTCACTATTTCCATTGCTCATTATTTTATCTTGTGGATTTCAATTATTGTTGATGCTATTTCCTTTCATTCTGAAGGAGTTCATGTAAGTAGATATCTAGATATCTACATATTCTCTCAGTCTTGTTTATTCAGAAATGTTTTTATTTTTTTCCACTTGTGAAAGATAGTTTTGTTGGATGCATACTTCTTTTTTGACAGTTTTTTTTAATGTGTTATTCTTTTTTTTTCCTAGGGATTGAACCCAGGATTGCTCTACCACTGAGCTCTATCTCCAACCAATTTTAATTTTTATTTTGAGGCAGGGCCTTGCTAAATTGCCCAGATTGAACATGAAATGCCATCCTCCTGCCTCACTGTTCTAACTACTGGGACTACCAACATGGACCACAACACCCAGCTCTTTTAGCGCTTGATTATGTCATCCCATTGATTGGGGGCCTCCTTTGTTTCTCATTAGAAGTCAGCCTTTGTTGTATTAATTTCATAATAAATAATTTTCTTTTGATGTTTTCATGATGTTGTCTTTGTTAAAAATGTAATAAAGATGTTTTAGGTGTGACTCTCTTAGTGTTTGTTGAACTTGGAGTTATTAAACTTCTTGCATTTATAAATTATCAGTTTTGTTTCAAATTTGGGAACTTTTATTTTCTATGTCTTCAAATAATTTTTATTTCCCTCTCTCTCTCTTATTCTTGTGGAGCTCTCTTTACTCATATACTGATATGCCTGATGAGTTATCATAGGTATTTGAGGGTTTTTTTTTTCATGCTCATTCAATATTTTCTCTTTGTTTTTCATGATACATATTTCTATTAAAACATTTTCAATGTTACTGAATCTTCCTTTTGTCATCTCAGATATTCTGGTGAAACCTTTAGGGGATTATTCGTTTCAGTTATTATTTCCAATTCCAGATTTAGTTATTTTAAAAATAATTTAAATCTCTTTATTGAGCTTCTCAATTTGTTAAATCTTTTGATTGAGATGTGTATGTATTTTTAACAACATCTCAAAAGCAGCTTTTAGGTCTAGTTGAATTTTGTATTGTATTAAATTCACATAAATTGTTTATATCAGTAAACAAAGGTCTCATGTGGTTGAAAATTAGATTAGTGATTTGGAGTGAGTGTTATGCTTGAATTCGGGACCCCCAAAAGACCACCAGAGACCAAGATCTATGTAAACAGCAAAGAGGTGTTTATTGCGCGCACACACAGCAACTGGTGACACTGAGAGGCCCTGAGCTCAGGGTTTGCAGCAGTTTTATACATTCTTTGGAGAAGGCAGGGACCCCCACATACATCTTAGCATCTTTTAGCAAATCATCACACACCGTGGAAAAATCAAATAACAACTCTAAAACATGATTAGCACATTCACTGGCGGGAACAAGTTGGGTAAGGGTGATTGGTCAGTACAAAAGGGGTATTTATTTGAACTGATTGGTTTAAGCCAAGAGGGGTGTTCATGCTGAACTACATGATTTCCCAACACGTTATCAACCACCATAAACTACTGGGAGGGTCATCTGGCATCCCGGGTATTTCCCTGTCTCATGCTGATTGGTGGCTGCTAGGGGGTTGCTATGGATCCCCACCTAGCCTGACTGAATCAGGGACACCTGGCGCAGCAGATCTCTCCTGTTATTTGTAGGTAAACAACTCTCCTGTTATTTGTAGGTAAACAACTTAGCAGGGTGGGAACGTGCCTAGGAGTGCTCTGTGGGTCTTTCCAAGGACAAAAGTCATGTCCCTTCCTTGGACAGGCTTTGCTCTGAGGTAGAGGCTGGTTTTTCAGTGAGAAACTACTATCTTTCTAATGACAGAGAAATAAGGATGAAAAAGATGAAAGACAATATGGTAATTACAGAGGACAAAGAATATAGACTAACCAAGTGTTAGTGTTCCAAAAGAAGTAAACCAATTGATTAGAATAGAAACAATAAATAAAGTCAAAATTGATTAAAACATTCCTGAGGTTTGCTACATTTTAGATACAGTTTGAGTGTGCCTCCAAGTGTTCATGAGTTGGAGGCTTGATCCTTGGTGTGGCAATGCTAAAGGATAGTAGAACCTTTAAGAGGTAGGACCTAGTGAGAGGTCCTTAGGTCACTGGGAAACGGACGAGACTTCGGAGCTGTTGCTGTTTCTGCTGCTACAGCTTAGGCTAGCTGCCTGCAGAACTTACCTGGACTGTGATTTAAGCTAGCTGCCTGCAGAACTTACCTGGACTGTGATTTACCTGGACTGTGAGTTAATCTATTGAGACACTACTTTACCTGAACTGAGACAACAAATTGTAATCTACAACAAATTGTAACTCCGTATCTTTGCTAACGGTGTCATTGCTGGTATAATTTTTCCAAGGGCTTCTTGCATGGATCCATCAATTGGCTTGGTATTGTGGCATTTTGTATCCTCCCCTTCTGCTTGTAGCAGATTATTTATGGTGTTTGTGTAAAAACCACTATGGTCTTTATTTAAATTAAACAAAAGGGGGGAATGTTAGGGTCTGTAAACAAGTCAAGATGGTGCCTGGCATTTTGCCAGAGGGAGTGGTTTGTGAAGTAACGCCAGCGAGCCATTAAGTGTGGAGATTCCTTATTGGTTGACTGCTGTATCTAGTTTATGTTAATTAAGATAAGCTGTTTGGAATGTATATATACCCCTCCTGTCCTACAATAAACGGCTCCCATTCCTGCTGTATCAATGTACACAAGTTGTTCATCACACCCTGGTTATTTTGCTGCAGCCGGACTGCAGCAGAATTTGTTTCAGTTGGCCAAGAAATGCATCAAAAGTAATGAATTAAAAATAGAAAAGTTGGGGGTGGGGTTGTGGCTTAGTGGTAGAGCACTTGTCTGCCACGTGTAAGGCGCTGGGTTCGATCCTCAGTACCATGTAAAAATAAATAAATAATTAGGACAAAGGTATTGTGTCCATCTATAACATAAAAATATTTTTAAAAAAGAATAGAGAAGGTATCAAAGGAATAGAGGTGAAAATAAATTTATTTAAGATTGATTTAGAATCAAATAAAAATATTATTTTACATCTGAAATAGGAAAGTAAAGTAATTTAATAACAGTCATTAAAGTGATAAGTATTGCAAAGAAAGTGCAATTTTTATCTTCCATTTGAATTTTGATCTGTTTGTATGTCTGCTTAAAGACAGTTATGTGAAGGAATCTGAGACTACATGTGACTCAAAGGGAAAGAATGCTGTGATTGATAAGTGGTATTTCCTGTGATTGATCTGTGATGCCTGACTAGACTGCACAAGTAGGTGTGAAGATTCATGTGTCTCTTTCATGACACTCTTACATTTCCATAGCTAAGAAATAGTAAACATAAAAATAGTTCATAATCTAGGCAAAAACTAATATAAAACTTTATAGGGTTATAATATGAAGGAGCAGGGTGAATAAATAAAAGTATATATATATATATATATATATATATATATATATTTTTTTTTTTTTTTTTTGCTGTTAGAAACAAGGATATATATCTTTTCAATAAAAAGATATGTTAGAACATTTTCTGATATGTTAGAACATTTTCTAGTGTTCACAGAATACAAGTTCCATGAGACATTAATTATTATGTTACAAATAAAAAATTTCCCAAACAAATAACCTTGGGAAATGTTGCCTATTAAGTCAACATCATGGGTATTGACAGAAAATATTACAATATCAATATCTCTAGGAAAATTCATGCTGAAGACAATTCATAACAGGTTACTATAACCCTTAGCCAGGATTACCAAATATAAAACTGATAATAGGTTTGAATGCTAATATACTATGATATTACTGAATGGGTTGTAATACCCAGAGCCATCACTAAGAAAATGATACATAGAAATACACTGTACACCCTTCAAATAAATGACAAAATTAAACAATGGGAGATTAGTGCTGCCACTGATTAAGAATGGGTTGTTGGTGGGTAACAGGACAGGGGAGAAGGTATTAAGAAAGTATAAATGAGGGGTCCTCCTAGTGGATCTGGACCGTGTGGTGGATGCTTAATTGTATGCATATTGTAAGATTAATAGACCTAAATGCACATACACACTGTATAAGTAAAACTGGGAACTATGATTAAGATAAATGGAATATATCAATGTCAATACCATGATTATTATACTAGTATTATAGTTTTGCAAGATGTTATCAGAAGAGGAAACTAGGTATAGGAACATGAGGTATTTATTATTTCTCATAACTACATGTGAATATACAGTTATCTAAAAATTTTAGTAGTTGTAAAACAAACATGCAAACAAATTCCATGTAATCAATAGACAAAAAGGCAGGATAGAAACTCTAACATGCTCAGAAATGACAGGGTACTAATTAATAAATAAAGGAAGAATGCTATCATAGATAAGGTGACTTAGTCAAAGAATCATGAAAGACTTTATAACTATCAAAGTAGATAGTGAAGCCAGATTTAAAATTAGGCAGTCAGTGTAGTTAGGTAAATCGGGTCTAACATCAAGTGAAATCTAAAATGGAGGCCATGTTGAGAATGAATTTCCAGAAAAGTCGAGCAACTCTTGAAATGTTAATGAAGTCCCCAGAAAAGCCCTAGGCCCAAAGTCCATCCCAAAGAAATGTTAATGAACAGCCCCAGCAGATTTAAAGATAGCCCATCCCAAAGAAGTGTTAATGAAGTCCTTCCTGCCCAGATTACTTCTTTGGCCCACCTGTGTCCCACCCCTTTGGGCCTTCCCACCTACATTCCATCACCAAAAACTATAAAATGGAGAGACAACCGCACTTCCGCGGATTCCATCTCTTGGGTCCCCTTCTTCCTCGGGGAGAAGTCTTTTCTGCTGTCCTTTAATAAACTTTTATTTTCCACTCTAAACTTGCCTCGGCGTGCTTCTCTGGTGTTATACTTCAACATTGGGGAAGCAAGGACTCATCAACGGTCAACAGCGGTAACAATAGGATGGAATGGGAAAGCAAGAGTCTTTACTCATGATATAAATAATAAATTAACAAATAAATTATAACTTTAACCAGGCATCAGGATATTTACATTGTTTCACAGTAGCTACTCATAAAAATGCTAAAAATGTGAAAAATAATTTAATAGTGAAGAAATCCAACACAAGCCAAATCAAATTCAATATCAGCAGTAATAAGACAATTCAAAATTCTATTCCACCTGATAGAATTTACTAGGGACACAGCAAAGAACAAATTGCTCTGAAAAGATGTGAGGCAAATCCAAATTGTGAGGAATTCCTAAAACAACTCATCTGTACTCTTCAAACATGTCTAGAACATGAAAGTCAAGGAAAAACCGAGTGACTTTTTCAGATCAAAAACACTGAAGATAAATTATAAATAAAGTCAATGTGTGATTCTAAACTTGATCCTTTTGCTATAAAAGACATTTTGGACCCACCATCAATATTTGAATAGGGTTTATGGATTGAATGATAGTAATATAGCAATGCTAATTTTCCTTTTTTTTTTTTTTTGGACTTAGGAAGTTTTTTAGGATAATTTCTTTGTAAAACATATACTTTAATTTGGGGTTGATGAGTCATCATGTTAACAACATCCTATCAAATGATTTGAGCAGAGGACTTCATAGTAGTGTTCTTGAGAATATTCTCTAAGTTTAAATCATCTTGGAAAACACTGTAAAGAAACAACATTGTTGCATTCAAACAGTTTTGCATTACAGTAACAAAAGACATGAGGCAGACTCCTTTTGAATAAACTGGGTATATTTAGCTCACAGCTGGAGATTAGAGGACAAGATACCAGCTTTGGCTTGGCTCTGGTGAGAACCTCATGGCAAATGGCATTACAATGACAGGAGTATATATGGGAAGAAAAGATCACATCTTAAAACAAGAAGTCAAAGAGAGGAAGGGAGGGAGGGAGGCAGAGAGAGAGTGAGAGACAGAGAGAGAAGAACAGAGGGGGAGTGGGGATGGGGGAGAGAGAGAGATTGAGTTTTACAATCCTTTCCAAAGGCACATCTTTGATCCACTGAAGGACCACCCAGAAGACCTTACTTCATAAAAATCTTGCCATCTTCCACTTCCTCATGCTAGGGACAAAATGCCAGTACATAAACTGCTAGAGGAGAAACTTAAACCAAAATCCAAATCATAGCCAATTTCTAAAATTGCTTGTGGGTTAGTAAGTTTGGAGTATGAAGTACATGAAGAAAGAAATATAGCGTACTTATAAATATTTGAAGAAACAGTGGTAAGTGAAGTTAGAGCTAATTATGAAGAACTATATGATCCATAGGTTTGATGTTTTAGGATCTTATGGAAAGGGGCATCATTATCTATATTATATTATAGAAAATATGATTTATGCAGTTTAGTAGAATCTATAATGAAGATGATGAATATGCATAAAGGAAACAGTGTTTATAAAGCAAAGTAGATACTATTGGATGAGAACTCAGGAAGTTCCCTATCATGCATCCATTGGCTGGGGCAATTCAAACAGCAAGAGAAGATAGGGGAAATGGTTACCTGGAAACTGAATTGCAATGGAATAAGGAACAAATGGGAAACAAAGAAGTGGAAGCTTTGGCAATCAGATACAATGGAAAGCATTTTGGATTTTTCATATGTTCATATACCTGGATCATAACTAAATCAACCACAGAAGCAAAGCTCGGTTGCACAAACACAAATTCATTCTAATGCCTCAGGCCAGCATAACCACTGTACAGGCAGAAGGGAAGCTGAGAGCCTGTGTTTGGGACCTTCTGAATGGAAGAAAGTTGGGGAAAGGATGTTTTCAGTGTCTGGCTGTGCTCATGGCATTGGTGAGAGGTTTTGAGGCCACGCCAGCAAGTGCCAGGATGACAAATGCCTAATAGCATTCCATGCAGGCAGGTGCCTGAGGACAGAGATAAGCATCAGAGTCCCGGGAACATAGCTAAGGTTGGATGAAAATAACAAACCAGCTGCAGGGCCTGAGCAGGAAAAACAAAGGAGAGTAAGCAAAGACCAATTGCAGAGTGGCCAGAGGTGGGATGATGTGTGAATGGGTCCAATGGCAGACTCCTTGAACCTGTTCTGCGGATGCCTCTCTGGTTCTCTGTGGTCTCCTGAGCTTATCAGGCAGGAATGGAGACAGGCTGAGCAGGAACTTACTGAGAGCTTTTCTGTTCCAAGAACAGCCTGGGCATTTTAGAGACATTATCTATCAAGCTTGATACTTACAACTGGACTACCAGATCAATATTATTGAGACTTAGTTTGTAGATAGTAAACCTAGGGCTAAGAGAAATGCAGAAACTTACTTCATTTAAAGAGCAAATGCTGTCTGGCTCCAAAACCTAAGAACTTGTGTTTGTAGCCCTAGTGCTCCACTCAAATCTACTGCAAAGCAAAAAAGCTTGTAGAATGATGCTGGGAGAAGATATGTAGTATGTAGTCAGATATGTAAGATTCAGTAGGTGACCATAAGACCTTGCAATATCACAACTAAGCAATGGTGTAGCCTAGAATTTTTAAATTTCAGGGCTGGTTTAACTTAGTTGCCAGTTTATCAGTTTTCTCTTTTAAAATTTCAAAAATTGGGGCAACTTTTAAAATACCTACAGAATTGAGGTAACTTTGCAAAAAGCTATTAGAGCTCACTGAGGGCCCATTGAAATGCATTGAAGAAACAACAAAGTTTCAATTACCTCTTCAATGCAGTTGTCTCTCCTTTATAATATCACTGCTTCACAGAAAATGTAAAAAAAGACACAAATTGAAACAAAACCCCTTTTGGAATCTGCTTTAAATTAGTCACCATAATAATGATATTTGTTGGAAAACTTATGACTTGCTAATCACAATAAAGCATTTACCAAGTCCTGGTGAGATTGATAATCTTTAGCTTAATGACTTCAAAAAAACATACTAGTGACTATATTTATTTTATGGTTATCTAAAGTATCTCTTTCCCACTGCAAAAACAGGTGGCAGCTGATTTGTGCGTTACTATGATTTTGTGACATTGGCTTAATTTGGTCATTATGATTTCAGATATTGCATGAATTTCAGGTCCACTGAGTGAATAAATTGAAATATATAGTATGACTAGTTTTTGCCTTGTCTTCTGGGACTTCGACTAGAGCTTAGAACAACTTGGCTTTTCATGTCATTGCTGAACTTATCTCTAATGGTCCAAGTATGCTCCATTAAGCCTCAGGTAGTTACACAAAAACCCACCTGTACTACACAAAACCCACCATGACCTTGACACTTGATATTGTCAGTCTTCAAACTTGTTGCCACTCTAGTGGTAAAACTATAATGTTATTGTGGTTTTGATTAGAAGTCATCTATTATTTTTTCATATATTTTTTCTTGTTTTCATACTTTTTTCCTTGTAGCAGGGGCCCACTGAAATAATCTTGTCACTTTTCTCTTGGGGTTTACATGGGAGCATTTTACATCTTTTAGGAAAAATACTTAGTGATGGGTATTTCACTGATCTTATCTTAATGTGTATTGTCTTTTCACATCTTCATGGCACTTCAATTTTAAGATCAATTGGTCAATCACTTCCTTGATGGAATGTGTTTCTTGCATCTTTACAAAAGTATTCCTCATCCTTGTTTATCATCCCCTACATTAAGTTTTATATTTTTTCTTTTAACACTTATATGATAAATTTATCTTGAAATGATTTTATTATATTATGTATGTGTTTGCTTTTTGTCACTGTGACCAATTGATGTTCCTATGTTTATTTTGTATCTAGCTTTCTTTGAAAGCTTATTAATTCTAATAATTCATTAGTAGATTATTTTGTGTTTGCTATGGACCATTATATTATCTGTTAATAGTAATCTTTTCATTCCATTAACATTTTCTACATTTATTTCCTTTTCTTGTTTTCTTTTCTTTTTTTTTTAATAGTTCGCTACAGGTTCAAGTAAGTGTTAAAGGGAATTGTGATAACAGAAGTCATTATCTTGTAACTCATTTTAAGGGGAAAACTTTTAATAGTCTACTGTTAAATATGAAGTTTTCTCTACATTTTGTAATAGTCAACCCTTATCAGTTTATGTAAGTTTTCTTAATTTTTTACTATTCTAAGCAACATTTTTCCCATGTACCTATGAATGTTTTTTATCTATCAGACGGTTTTCCAATGCTAAGCCATATATCTGTAAGATTAAACCTTACTTATCCATAACACAACATTTTATACACATTATATTTGCTGTTTTCTTCCTTTCTCCTCTTTCCTCTCACTTCCTATGAATCGAATGAGGTTGTCTTAGACTTTTCTTTAGCCTTTTTATTCTTGTCTGTTTTGGTTTCTCTGGGGGAAATTTGCTTTATAAACTGAGTTGATGAGTATTAACTTTTCTATACTCTAAAAAGTGTAAGGTTAGGCTTAATAAATTGTTCTTGGATTCACTTGAAGAATTATCTGGCATAATATTTTGTTTTGAAAAAATATTTAAGCAATTAACTTGGTTGATATAAGGCATGTTTGTTTGATTTTTTAAAAACTCTTTTTGAGTCATTTTGTTATGTTTTTCTAGAAAGTTTGTTCACTACATTTTGGTTTACATATTAAATTATAACCACACTGAACTTGGTATCCTCATATTTTTAGTGATCAAAGCATCTATATCTTAGATTTCTCTTCCGTTTCAAAAGTGACTTCTGTGTAATCCTCCTTTTAAAATGAAGAATTTCAGTAGACATTTCCTAATTTTATGAGATTCTGATTTAGAATAAATCTCATAAATCTGTTGTTTTCTCCCCAACTGTAATAGAATGATTCTCTTTTTATTTCTTGTGTTTTTCTCTTTTTCTTTACATAGAGTCTCATTAATTTGCCAGACTGGCCTTAAACTCACAACCCTCCTGCCTCAGCCCCTCGAGTAGCTTAAACTACAAAGTATAGGCATGTATCACCAGTCCCAGCTTTTTATTTCTTTCAATTTTTAAGTCTATAACTATCCTAGTAACTACTAGTTCATGATGCAGGGTCCATTCACCCCAGTTTAAAAAAAACAGGGTAAAATCCACATAACATCAAATTTACTATTGTAACCATTTAGGGCATTAAAGACATTAATATTGCTATGAAACCATCACCACCCTCCACCTTCAGCATTCTTTTCATCTTGGAAAAGTGAATTTACCCATTAAACAATAACTCCCCCTAGCCCACGATAACCACAATTCTTCTTTCTGTCTGTATGATTTTGACTACTCTTAGTATCTTACATATCATATAGTGTACATGTATATAGGAATATCTTTTTGGGATAGGCTTATTTCACTTAGCATAATGTCCACAATGTTCATTTATGTTTTAGTATGTGTCAAAAATCTTCTTCCTTTCTAAGGTTGAATGATACCCCATTGCATGTAAAGATCACATTTTGTTTATCTATTCAACCAATGATGGACACTCAGGTTACTTCCATGTTTTAGCTATTAATATGGGTATGCATATATCCCATCACTCTGCTTTCAATTATTTCAAAAGCATATCTAGAAGTAAGATTGCTACATAACATGGAAATTCAATTTTTTTTTTTTGAAGAACAACTCTGTTGTTTTCATAGTGGCCACCATTTTACATTCCCACCAACTGTACAGAAGGGTAACACTTTCCAATTTCTTCACACCACTATCAACATGTTATTTTCTTAATGATAGTAGACTTTTTTTTTTTTTTTTTTTGGTACTGGAGGGTGAACCCATGCTAGGATAGGCAAGTGCTCTTCCACTGAGCTACACTCTTAACCATTTATTTTAAATCTTATTTTGAGACAGTCTTATTAATTTGCCCAGGTTGACCTCAAACTCACAATTACCCTACCTCAGACTTCAGAGTAGCAAGAATTATAGGTATGAACCATCAGCTGACAGTAGCCATCTTCATGGGTGTGAAGTGCCCATATGTCTTGATATGTAGTATTTTCAATAGTGTTTAGTTAAAAACTATAATAGTGTTCCAAAAATTATGTATTCTTAAGAAGAACAGTTATTTGGAAGTGTGATTTAAATATCACAATATTTATTCTTTTTGCTATACATGGCATTCATGTTAGCATTCATTAAGATTTGTTTAATGTCCTTTGTATTTAGGTACTTTTTATGAAGTTTTCCTGTGGTGGAAAAGAATACGTATTGTTTACTTGGTAGGCACACTATTTCACATATGTAGACCAAGTCATTATGTCATTAAAATATTCTAAACTTTCATGAATATCTTGAAATTTTCTAAATTTTCATGAATATGATCTAATTTTTCAAGAATATCTTGGTCTAAATAACTTATTATTGATTTATAGAGTTACATTTAAAAGCTCCCACTATCATGGTGATTATTTTTTTATTTTATCCTTGCATTTCTGGCAGGTGTAACTTTATATATTTTATATCTAGAAAATTATATAGGTTTAGAGCTGTAATATCTTTTGTGTAAATTGACACTTTTATCATTATATATTGACATTCTCTCCTTTATTAATACTTTTATTTATTTATTTTTGCATTACAATTCTTAATACACCATTATACAATAATTTATCATATCTCTGATTATACACAAGGTATGTTGACACCAAATTCACATCTTTGTACATGTATTTTGTATAATGATGAGGGTCTCATTTACTAATACTTTTTAACTTAATTTCTATTTTTGTCTATTATTAATATGATTAGATCAATTTTCTTTTTTAAAAAACATATGGCTACCACCCTTTTTATACTTATATTCATCAGCTTTACATTGCTATAGCAAAATACCTGAGATAATTAACTTATAAACAAAAGGATTAATTCTGGATGTCAGGTTTTGGAATTTCCAGCCCAGTGAGTTAGGTGGACCATTGCTTTGGCTGTCTGGTACATGTTCCAAATGGCAATTGTGGGGGAACATGTGACAGAGCATGAGCTTCATAAGCCAGGAATCAAAGAGACAGAGATAGGAGCTGGGATCTCACAGTTCCCTTCAAAGTTAGGCCTCAATGACTTTAAAGTTTCCACATAGTAGGTTACACCTCCTAAATGTTTCATTATCCCTCAATAGAACCACCTGGAGACTGAGCTTGTAACACATGGACATCGAAGGACATATATTCAAATGATATCAGTATTGTTCTGTATTCTTCCATTTTTTAAACTTTTGACGTTCTTATATTTTAGGTAAATCCCTTAAACAACATGTTTATATATGAATATATATGAATAAATAACCAGTGTAACTCTGTATAATGTTCAACCATTATCTATGTATGATTAATATATATGTTTTGATCATACAATACATCCCAATAACAGAAAAATTATCAATGTAGGAATTTGTTATTATTTCCCCAGCATGGATGCTTACAAACATTATTAAAGCTATGGTGGTTCAATAATCAGTGGCATCCATGGTGGTTCAATAATCAATGAAGACAATAGAATACATTTCCCTTTTGATAACCCTGTCTTGATTCTGAACAGGAATGATTGAATTTTAACATAGTAGTTTAAGAACTTGAGTAAAGCAGAATGGCCTTCCCATTCTTGATCATCTATGGAAATTCAGCCACAAAGCCAAGACACATCTGGAGCCAATGGGAGAGCTGCATTTACATTTCAGGATGAGACTTGCTTCCTTTAAACCCTGAAATACAATGCATATCTATA
This sequence comes from Marmota monax, assembly GCF_021218885.2. Classification (NCBI taxonomy): domain Eukaryota; kingdom Metazoa; phylum Chordata; class Mammalia; order Rodentia; family Sciuridae; genus Marmota; species Marmota monax. The sequence goes on along the minus strand of NW_026693953.1, from coordinate 169,989 downwards.
GAAAAGGGGAACACTTCTAACTAGAAGACCTTTATTTTGCTTTTCTCATTTAGTAAGAACAACAAATTTTAGTGGAAATTTTAAATGAATGATTTAATGAAACCAATAAAAATGAAATTCCCTATAACTATAAACAGATTAAAACAAAGTTCTAGATCCTTCCTTGGAAGGACATTGGATGAGGAGAGATGAGACATTCAAAGAGGCTGGTGTGTGTGTGTGTGTGTGTGTGTGTGCAATGTAGTGTAATATTATTTTCTTCTTTGAAATAAAGTTATCAACAATCTGCCTGTGGCAAAGAGAATTGCTGTGTTGGCTCTTGAACAGGCTGATGCGCTTCTCAGGCACTGAAGTGGGTACATCATGGAGAACTCTGAACCCTCCATAAAAGTTAAAGTGTTTGCAGAGAGACTCCAGAACACCAGCAGCATTCAGGACCCTCACGTTTATTAGCAGAACAAAGAAGCAAGGTGCTGTGCTCCAAGATAGATATTCTTCTGGATTTGAATGGTAATGAGATTATTTCTGACAAGCAGCATGACAGGAAATAGATGTTGATTTCAATGCTAACTGTGGCAGTTAAACCACATTTATCCCTGCACAATAGTGCTCAGTGCTTACCTACTTAAATATGTGGATTTCCCCCCACCCCACTCCATTTGTAAAAGGAGCAAGACAAGAAGTGTTACCATCTATTATAGAAAGCACAAAATGGGGAAGGTGACCTTTGGTTGAAAATAGGAAATTAATTCTGAGAATCTCCAGCTTGAAACCCAAATCCTGATTCCCTCCACTAGATAATGACGCAAGGAGTTCCTCTCTATTAATAACAGCTCAGATAAGTTAGCTGTTTTGTAAGATTCCCCAGGAATTGGAAACCTTGTTCCAAACAGAAAATGTTTGGTACTTACCACCCACTTAAGCAAAGAATGAGAATCCCTGCCCCTCCCCTCCAGCTTCCAAGTAACCCAGCATTCGCTCTACCAGGATTCAAGGAACATGAAACCTAGTGGCCTGTGCTTATTTTGCTTTAGATCTGATGACTTATTTCTGGGAATTTTTACTTTCAGATGTAGGAGGTAGCATGGTGCAGTGGAAAGAGCTCTGATTTTGGAATCACAAGCCTTTGCTAAGAATCTCATCTGTGCCATTTATTTACCATTCTTGGGTTAAGCCATCCCTGGTTTTCTGAAAGAATGGTATGGTGACCAATGATAGCTATATAACTCAGAAGGTTATTCTATTATTACAACTATCCCAGGAGTTATAATATGAAGGGTATTATTATTATTATTATTATTAGACCATTTTAATGACGTATTTAGACTGCTCCAATTGTTTAAATATCTTATTAGTTGGCTTTCTGTCACTGTAACAAAATATTTGAGAAAATCAACTTAAAAGGAAAAATGGTTTATTTTGGCTCACAGTTTCAGAGATTTTCGTCCATGGTCACTCATCCCAGTTGCTTTGGGCCTGCAGTGTCACAGTATATGATGGCCATGGGAGCATGTGGAGGTGATTGGGAGGTAAAAAGAGAAGACAAGAGACAGAAGTCCCCACCTCCCCTTCAAGGGCACAACCCCAATGATCTAACCCCAGAAATCTACTTGCTGAAGATTCCATCACTTCCCAATAGCACCATGGCTTGATGATCAAGTATTTTGTATATAGGTCCAAACCATAACAAATATTAAAATCCTATTTGTATAAAATCAGGACTAGTTTTTTTAAATACTTTCTCATTTACAGTTGTCTGCAAATCTAATCAGATAAATTAAAGCCAGCAAATATTTCAAGCTGTGGTAAGTCTATATTTTATCTAATATCACTACTGTGATCGTGTGGACAAATTAGGTTTAGGTTAAAGCACATTAAATTGCTACTTTTGGAGGTTAAAAAAAAGGCCCAGGATTGGCTATTATGTACATTTGAACTTAATAGTATCATTCTTATCATCTGTATAAACAGGACGGGGCTTGGAGAGATGAAAAGATTAGCCCACTGTGACTTAGAGAGATGAAAAGATTAGCCCACTGTGACACAGAGCATGGTGGAACAGGAGGTGGGTCTCAGGGTCCCTCTGTATCAAAAGCCACCGTATCACTATTGACAAAAAGTGGGGACAGTTTATTTGCAAGTCTTCTCTGTTGCCTGGGATATAATTTTATTGGACCTGAAATAGTTCAGCATAGCCTCGTGATCTCTTCTCCTGGCTCATGCTGGGCTTCATTTTTCTTTTCTCAGGGATTCCCCACACTTTCTGCCACCAGCTCTGTGCCACAGCAACCTGTTCTTTTCTTCTTTTGAACTGTGCTTGAGGGAGTTTCTTGGCTATGTTCAGTTTCCACAAGCCTCATCTTTACTCCAGTGGACAAGCAATGGATCATTTTTTCTCTCCTTGATTATATGTTCTTTTCATCTGTGCCTATTCTTGGAAAATTCAAGTCCAAGTTGGATTTTGATCACATCAAATGTTTTTGAGCACATTTTCTTTTTTGAGAATCTTGGATTATACACAACCGTCTCTTTTTTGTTTGTTTTGATACTGATAAGACTGTGCCTAGAAACCTGTGTCTTACAGAGAAATTCTTTGGAAATTGGTGCACCCCAACTTTGTTTCTTTCACTATTTTCTTTTTTTTAATGGCTCTTATTTTTTGTGCATTATAATGACACATAATGGTAGGATTCATTGTAACATATTTGTACATGCACATGATATAATTTGATCAATCTCATTCCCCAGAATCTTCCCTTTCCCTTTCCTCCTCCCTCCTTTGGATCCCCTTCTTCTCCTCTACTAGTGTCCCTTCTATTGTTTTTTTTAATTAGTGCATTACAATTATACATAAAACGGGATTCATTGTGGTATATTCCCCAGTGTCTCTCTTTGCCCCCTCTCCTCCCTCCCTCTTGTTCCCCTTCTTCTACAATGAAGATACTATAGTGATAGATGAAAATAAAGTTTATAACAGTGTGATTTATAGTAGTTAGTTATAGAATCAGCCTAGGTGTTCTTCAACAGATGGATGGATACAGAAAATGGGGTATATGTACCCAATGAAGTTTTACTCATCCAAAATCAATGAATGAAATTGTGTCATTTGCTGGTAAATGGATGGGATTGGAGAACATAATGATAAATGAATTACAAAACACTCAGAAAGTCAAGGGTCACATGTTTTATATGTGGAAGTTAGGGGAAAAACAGGAATAAAAAAGGGATTTTGACTATTTCCTTAATGTGACTTGATTCTAATGTACACCAACCCATGTGCTATTTTTTTTTTTTTTTTTTTTTTTAGTTTAGTTTAGTTTTGTTTTGTTTCAATCACGGCTTCTATGTTTGAGTGACTGCTATCTGAAGGCACTACGCCAAGTGTATTTTAATCATTGCGCTAGTGTCTGAGATACATATTATCATTAACCCATTTGGCAGATAAAATGAAGCACAGGTAGGTGAAGCATCTGCCTCAAGATTATGTAGCTAGGAAGAGCTGATGCTGGGATTCATAGACCTCAGATTTCAGATCTTGAACTCTGACTGCAGCACTCTACTGCTTTCTTAGTGTTGAATCCTGAATTATTCCTTTACTTATCTAAATATTTAATGACAAGTCTTGGGGTGTAAATATGCACACCTGTGATTCAATATCCAGATTAAACAAGTTTTTAAATCCAAGTCGTCATAAATATATTCATATTTTGTGTCAAGCAAACACAAATCTTTTGACAATTAGATAACATCTTTATTTTTTTAAGCAGATGTTTGAGTCTTGTGCAAATGGTCCTTAGCTCACATTAAATATCATAAGGCATGAGCCCAGTGGCAAGCAACTAAGCCTCTTATTATAGCTATTTCTGCTGAATTGTGTGGGATTACAGAAAGACAAGAGAGGGCACTTCATGCCCAGGAGCATTATCAATGAGTCTAAGGATGTCACAGAACTTGACAATAATAGGCAGATGGTATGGAATTGTGCACAAGGTGAGATTCTATGGACCTTCCCTTCTGAGAGTTTATCAGAACTCCATTTAGGAATACCTTGTCTTTTAACTTTGTGAAAACCCTGATGGTTTTTCTTGATTTTGTTTGGTTTGGTTTTATGTTGTCTGAACTAATGGAGAATGATGGATGTGCACCACTTATTTTTCTAAATTATTAACCAATCCTTGAAGAATAGAAAAAAATGCAGGGAATATATATTTCTGGCAGTCAGCATAATAAAGTGACATAGATGTGAGAGTCAGAGACTGTAGATAATAGCTTGAATTTTGGCTCAACTACCTGCCAATTATGGAAATGTGAGAATCAATTAAGCCTTCTGAATAGCAGTTTATTTGTTTATTCATTCATTCATTCTCTCATTCATTCATATTTTAAGTTTCTACTAAGTTTCAGGAACAGACTTAGGCCATAAATGAGACACCACACTTGTGTCTTCTTTTTCTTCCATAAATTGACAATGACAATACTTCCTTGACTTCCAAAATATTTGTTGTGAAATGCAATTTTCAGACATGTGTGAACATCTTGTGACCTTTATCTAAAGTATGGCACAAGTGTTTGAAAAATGTAATAAAATAGATTTAACAAAAGCTTACCATTTTAATAATTCCCAAGTATACTATTCAGTGACATTCAGTATATTTACAACACTTTTCTTCCATCACCACCATCTAGTTTTAGAACTATTATTTCTTCAAGTATAAATCTGTACCCATTAAACAATCTCTCCTCATTAATCCCATCATCACCATGGCAACACAAAACTGCTTTCTATCTCTATGGATTTTCCCATTCTGGATATTTAATATAAAAGGAATCAAAGAATTATGCAATATGTAACTTTATGTGTCTGCTTCATTCACTTAGCATAATGGTTTTGTAGCATGAAATGTCATTTATTTTGTAACTAAGTTTGTAACTTGAATGGATATACCACAGTCTGCTTATCCATTCCTTCATTGATGGACATTCTGGCTGTGGCAACTATGAATATTTTTGTATGTTTCTGTTGGCTACTTACTGAGAATTCTTATGTATAAAATACATGTGTGTCATAACGCAATTATCTGCTTAAATTGTTGAAGAATAGCCAAACCATTTTACCCAGCTGCTACGGCAGTTTACATTCACACCAACAGTGTATGGGGATTGCAATTTCTTCACATCCTCACCAATGCTTGTTTTTTTTTTTTGTTGTTGTTGTTTTTTTTTTTTTTTACTTTTTTTGCTCTAGTGGGAATGAAGTGGTACCTCACTGCAGTTTTCATTTGAATTTACCTAATAATTAACCATGCTGAGCATCTTTTCATGTGCTTGTTGGCCATTCATATGTCATCTTTTGAAAAATGTCTACTCAACTGCTTTGTACATTTTTAAATTGGGTTGTTTTATTTGTTGTTGCTATAGAGGGTTAGTAGTTCCTTATACATCCTAGATACTAAACCTGTTTTATATATACACTTTGCAAACATTCTTCCTAGTCTGTGATTTGTTGCACACCCTTATAAATATATTCTTGATGAACAAAGTTTATAATTTGTTGAAGTCCAATTTTTTTTCTGCTTTTGATATCACAGCTAAGAAAACTTTGCCAAATAGAGTTTTCTTCTAGGAGTTTTATTGTTTTAGATCTTATATTTAGGTTGTTGATCCATTTTGAGTAAACATTTGTGCATATTTTGAGGGTACGGCCCAATATCATTCTTCTGCATGTGAATATCCTGTTGTCCCAGCACCACTCTTTGAAGAGACTGTTCTCTACTCATTGATGGTCTTGAACCTCATAAAAAAATCATTGACCATATATGCATGAGTTTACTTTTGGGGAGTCTCAGTTCTGTTACTTGGATCTGTATGCCTCTCTTTATGCCAGAACCATAATGTAGCTTTGCAGTAAGATATGAACATGTTTTGTAAGTGTAGTGTTATAACATTATTTTTCCTTTTCCAGATTGTTTTGACTACTCAAGGTCTTTTTCATTCCATATTGATTTCATTACATATAGGTTGATTGTATATATTTTATCAAATCAAACTATTGTTATATTGATAGATATTGCACTAAATATATAGCTATATCATCTTGGGGGACATATTCCCAGCTTAGTAATATTAAATTTTGTAATCCAAGAATCTGATCTACTTTTCCATTTGTAACTTTTAAATTTCTTTCAACAATATCCCTTTAGATATCAGTGTAAAAATCTTGTACCTCTTTCCTTAGATTTATTTCTAAATATAGTCTTCTTTTGTATGTTATTTTAATTTCATTTTCAGACTGTTCATTTTTAGTTTATAGATTTGCAGCTAAATTTTGCATATTGATGCTTTTTCCTAGAGTCTTATTGAACTTAGTAATTCTGTTTTTTGTTTTTATTGTTGTTACTTTTTGGTACTGAGGATTGGCCCTGGATATACTTTACCACCAAGTCAAAATTAAAAGACTTTAATTTTTATTCGAGAAAGGGTCTCACTAAATTTCCCAGGCTAGCCTCTAATGTGCAATCTTTCTGCCTCAACCTCTCAATTACAGGTGTGCCCTACCACAAATCCTGTTGTTTTGTGTGTTATTCTTTAAGATATTTCATCTACAAGATTATAACATCTACAAGTAGAGATGGTTCACCCTTCCAATTGGAAAGCCATTTATTTATTTATTTGCCTAATTGCTCTAGCTAGAACTGCCAGTCTGATGTGAAATAGAAATGATAAGAGTGAATATTCTTGTTTTATTGTTGATCACAGGGGAAAGCATTTAACCCTTTCTATTAAGTTAGCTGTAGGATTTTTATAGAGATCCTTTTTAGGGTCAAGAAGTTTCAATTTATTCATAATTTTTAAATGTTTTTAACATGAAGTGGTTTGAATTTTTGTCAGATGATTTTTCTGCACCAATTTATATGACCATGTTTTATGTTCTTTATTCTGTTAATGTGTACTGTATTAATTGATTTTCAGAAAACAAGCCAACCTTGAATTCCCGGAGTAAGTCTCACCCTTTGACACATGTTTTGGCCTTTCTTAGTCAATTTTATCTCATTTATGATCTTATTTTTTTAATTGGCTGAAGAGGTAAGGACTAAGTTAATAATGGCAATACCTGCATAATCCTGGCATCAACTGTGGAACGCACTTTTGAATGGACTTGACTTTTCCCTCCCTCTTTCTTCCTTTTTATTTAAGGAATAATCTCTGAAAGTCCTATTAAAAAAGCAAGATCAGTCTCACTAAATTTGAATTGAAGTTTGATTCCAGTAAATGTAGGATTCCTTTTCTAATTACTACATTAACTGGAATTAATGACTAAAAAGCAAAATGTTAGTACTCTCAACATTTTTTGAGGATGTGACTACATGGCATTATTTATTTAATTTTCCTCAAGCAAATACTATGTTTTCTCTCTCTCTCTCTCTCTCTCTCTCACACACACACACGTATGTGTGTACATGTGATTAAACATATGTCGTTTTCAAAACGTGTCATATATAGTTGTTTATATTATTAAACATAATTCTACGTTTGATTCTTTAGTGAGAATTATGAGATGATTCATATAGGTGATCTGGGATGGCTTTAACCTACAGTTGAAATTGTTGCCCTGGGTTAAAAAGTGGTATAATCACAAGCAAATTAGTTTCTCATCCTAGATTGTTTATTTCCAATTTTCTTAGTAGCTCTGGTAGATTTGAGGCCTGACATCTCAACCTTAGCTGTTCAATTCTCTTCTGAAAAACTACACATGAATGTCCATGGCTGCGAGTCCAGAGCAAGCGGAGGAATGGTGCCTCAGGCTTACCCTTCCCCACTTCCCATCTGGTTTCTCCCCACATGATAATCTCTTTTCCATTTCCTGCTGGGCTTGGTGATTGCCTAGCCCCTGCCAGTGTTACCTCACTTCCTCTATCAAGAGGTCTTCTTCCAACACTTGCCTAACTCATCCTCATGACGTGTGCCAAGCCTCCTTGCATGAAGTTACCACTAATTCCCTTTATATACAGTTGCTCCTTTGAGCTACCCTCTCTTGAAAGAGTGTAGAAGTCATTTACAGAAGGAACACCATTTCCAGTCATGTAACAAGAGGAAGAGGTAGATCTAAATGGTACTTGATCTGTTCTTCAGGGTAAAAAAACTGGTTGGAAAAGCCCACAGGGTTGAGGATGCTGTCAGGGGCAGGGGAGGTTGCCAAAGAGTATCCAAGGACACAGAAACTTTAGTTGGCATTCAGAAAAGCTGTCAGCTCTGGAAATAGGAGTAAGAGAAGAGGAGGCAGAAGGTGAAGGGACCCTGGTGGTAGATGGAGCATAGATCATGAGTATATCAGGTAAATGATGCTCTGTGGGATGGAACCATCTAGAAGACAGATTCTTGGCAACTAGGTCCTGGCCACTTGGTGTAACTCTCAAAGTCTGGCTTTCAAAGTTCAGAGGCCCAATCCCTTATCTAAGTAAGGAGCTTGGATGACTGGCTGGAAACTGAGAAGAAAACTGAAAGTCATTATCCACAGACAGGGATGTGCACAGCACAGGGATAGTGGGTGCCTGGGGATAAGAATAGGTACTCACACTAAGCCCATGGGAAAGTGATGGTATTAAATTCTACCTGTTGGGCAGGAAGAGGAAATGGGCATAGAACTTTAAGTACTTTTTACCTCAGTCAAAACTGATTCAGGAGCTCAGCATGCATCTGGTTATAGGGCATTATTTAAATAACTTGCAAGAAAGTAGTGGAAAAGATAAAAAAGCTGTGAGATTACAGTGACATGTCTGGTGAGGAGACCAGCTGATAACCCCTTGGAAAAGTTTCTAGATTGAGGCCTCAGAATTTTCAGGGTGGAGAGGATCGATTTTGTTAAGCCTTCGTGAAGTGAACCTACATCAGACTCATAATATTCAAACTCACAAATGACCAAACTATAATCTCAAAATAGTCCTGTTGTTAATGTGCAACAAGAAGTCTTCCTTTTTAGTGATATCTGTGTGTTACCTAGGGTGCCTCTTTCAAATCCATAGCCATACAGCTATGGTTAGGGCATAGGATAGTGGATACTACTTAAGTACCCTGTAAAATCTCCCAGAACAATTCCTGGCATAGTCAAGTCTCTTAAATGCTGTAATCTGTCCATTCCAGCATCCTACTTTGGGTCACTAACAAGCACCTGCTCATGTATCACACTCCCTCCTTTCCTTTTTCTGAACCATCTCCCTTTGACTGGTGCTTCATCTTCAGGTATGAGATTTCTACCATTGATAGTACTACTGACCCTACATTTGATGTCTGCATGACATCATGCTTTCTCTTGTTATGAGAAACTCCATCACTTTAATATTACCAGATTGTTCATCTTTTCCATTCCTGGGGACTTCAAACTGGTTTTAGAAGGTCTTGTTAGGTCTAAGGACATGCTATTTTAACCCCTCTATATTGACCAAACAGGCAACGGGAGACAACAGTCTGATATAATCTGTATCTTTCTAAGAATTTATATATATATGATAATTTTGATGAAGGACTGGATAGAGAAGTAGGCCAAGAGTCCATAAACTCCCAAACAATTAGACATTCAATTTCTATAGTCTTTTTGTCTTTAAGAAATATCACTTATCATCATTTTACTTTTGTGTTTTATCATTGCAGTAGAGCACTGTTGCTTATTATATCACTTAGAGTTTCCACTCTAGCCTCTTCCTGGCCTGAGGAAATACCACCATGTGCTCAGGTACTGAGTATTGAACCCATAGTGCCCAAGGACCATTCACAGGGAGGTAGAATGTGCACCTAGAATCTGGAAATCTTGATAAACACAGACTTTCTGAATCTGCAGAACTTACATGGGACTCAAGGGTTTGCATTACTAGGAAGTTTCCAGGTGGATCTAAAGTGACAAAGCTCTGTCTGTAAGTCATATGCTTAGAGTCTAACTCTCCTAAGCTGGAATTTTAGTTTCCATTAATTTCAACTTTATGACCTCTTTGAGCCTCAGTTTTGTGTCTGTAGAGTAGAGATGATTAGAGTAGATTACTTCTTTGCTGCTTGTGAGGATGGAGCTTGTGTATGCTTAGACTTGGGCAGTGTCTGCCACCTGCAGTTCTTACCAAACCTTTCCCTCAAGTTCCATCTGAGTCCTTCCTCAGTTAGTCTCTGGCCTCTGTCTTGAGAATCCCCACACAGGACCTGGCACAGTTTATCTCAGGGCCTTTTCTAGAGCTCTCAGTCCTGTGGTTTGGCTTCAGCTCATCCTCTGTAGGAGTCAGCCTTTCTCGGATATCTTGGTCACTGATCCCAACCCCTGTGTTCTTTCTGAACCTTGGAGGTCTGACACCTAGTCTGGACTCTCACCACCTACTGGCACTGTAGAAAGGTGCCTTAACTTTGTGACCTCATTTAGGGAGGGTAAATAGTCAGCACCTTTGTTCCCCCTTGACAAGGCTGCTATCTGGAGAGGGTAAACATTCTGTATATGAAAAGGGGTTTGTGTTTATTTTGTGAACACATCTCTTTCTCATGGTGATCTGTCCCTCTTAGGGATTAACTACTGACCTGTATTTCCCCAAAGACCTGGCAGCCTGATGGTATCCTGGGAAGAGGCTCCTCCCTGACATCTTAAAATAACTGCAGTTTCTGTTGTCATGTGAGATGTGCAATCCTGGATTGCTGAGCAGGACTTTGACCACAGGCTTCCTGCCTGCAAAAGAGAGGACAGACAGCCTGGTATTTCTACTCAAAAAAGAGCAGGACATTCTCACATAGAGAACAAGGGGAATTCATTAAGTTGTTCATGATTACCAAAGGATATGTAAGAAATATGTTCTCTAAAGTGGAAATTGCTGCCCTTGGGTAACAGGAAAGGCTGACCATTACATTATAAGTAGGAAATGGGAGATCGTGAAATAGATGCCAAGCACACAATGCAACCTCGATAAGGGAGTTTGCATCAGAGCCTTCTCAATTCGTTTTCACAGATCATTCTCCTCTTAGGCATTTAAACTCTGTCTCTAACATCAATAGTTGAAGTGAAAGGAAAAAAAAAGATTTGTCCAGTTGTGGTTATTGGTATTGGAGACTAATACCAATAAAGTGGTAGTTAAATATCTCCATGATGTCATCAAAGATTGGAAAGAAACTTAAGGGATCAAAGCAGTCTTGTGGATTCCCCAAATCTGAAAACTTGCTGGTTCTAACATCTTATGGAAGTCAGAGAGATGTCATCTCATTTGAGTTTTCATAGACAGCTTTCATGACCTCAGTGTATAAGGACATGCAATTGTAAAACTCTATGTAAAAAAAAAAATGGCACACCGATTTTCCCTGCATTATCAGGTAACTTTAGTATAACACCCCTTAGAATATTCTGCTACATTCACACCAGATCTTGATTTTCAGCATGGTGTTACAGATTCACAGTGCTAGCAAGTGTCACAGAGACTACCACCTCATATCACAGCATTAGAGTATGTGGCTCAGCCAGGGTAAGTGCATGACTGAAAAAATTAGGAGCCGAACTGGGACAAAGACTCTTGATTCTTAGGACAGTGGGCATGCTGCACAGACCTAGATCTCACCTCTACTGACCCATCCTCTCCCTTCATGGTTGTTATATTCTGAGACACAGAGTGGGGACAGGGTAGTGAGGCCTCAGGGTGTGCAGTCCTGGGGATGCCTTTCACCATTCACAGAGTGATCTGTAAAATTGGTGACTTCTAGAATTTTGCAATATGCAGCCCTTTGGGCAGCTACACTGCCTGTGCTTGGAAACAATTATGAACAGCCCCAATGTACACACACACAGAACTCAAAGGGTCCCCAAAACATGATAAAAGAATGGATAGAGTGAGGCCCCAAGTCAGCAACATAACCTAAGGCAATGTTCAGCCCTGCACTTAAAACAGACAGACATAACAGCCTAAGTCCTAGGTCGAGCTGAGGTATAAATTGAACCAGCCCTCATGTCAGGAAAGAAGTTGGGCCCAAGTGGTAAGTGGTCCACTATCTCTGAGACAAGGTGAAATTCCAGTTAGGGCTGCATATTGTCTCTATAATGACGAAGGGGTAGTGAGAGCACTGCTCTGGACTGGGAAGGTATTGCTGCTTCTGGTGATTTGTGTCCTTCACCACACCCAGGGAAGACTCACCAGATCTCAACAATCCTTCATTTTTGTCCTAGCCAGTCAATGACAGGAACAGGACCCTGGAAGCAGGGTCCTCAGGCAACATTGCTCTCTCATTCTCTTTCCTGAACTCTGGGGTCAGGTCCAGCCTTTGAGGAAAGATTCTAGGATGTCTGCTTGTTCAGGTCCAGCCTTTGAGGAAAGATTCTAGGCTGTCTGCTTCCTATGCACCAATAACCATAAAGTTCCCTTCTTTCTATCAGGGAAACTTGAGTAGACCAACGTAGGGCATGTGGGTACTGCAGATAAGGAAAGAGGTATTGTTTTTTTTCCAGAAGCTTTTTTGTGTCAAGAGCTTGTTTTATGTCAAAACAACCTCAATATCCTCTGAACATAGGGTTGGAAGCTCTTGATCTCTGAAGCTGATGGGAACAACCCCAGTGAACTGGGAACCTGGGTAACATCTTTTCTGAGTATTGGAAAACAACTCCACCCCCAACTCTCCTCCCTGCCACAAGCACTGAGCTGTCTCTTCCACTAGAATTGCCCCTAACTGGTTGGTATAGTTTGGATCTTGAATGTCCCACAAAGGTGTGTGTTAGAGGATTGGTCCTTAGGATGGCACTACTGGGAGGTGATGGATCTTTAAGATGTGGGACTAGTGGGAGATTCTTACGTAGCTGAGGGAATGCACCTAAAGAGAGTTGTGGGACCTCAGCTATTTCTTCTCTTTTTATGCTTCCTGGCCATAAAGTGGTTTTTCTCTGCCACATGCTCCTACCATGTAATGGTGCATCGCCACAGGCCCAAAACAATGTGGTCAATCAATTATAAATAGAAACCTCCAAAATTTTGACACCAAATAAATCTTTTCCGTTTAATATCTCAGGTATTTGGAAGCAAATCTGACTGAAACACTGGTCCACTGGTCCAACTTACTGATACCCTCTTCTCCAATCTATTCTCCACATTTGAGTCAAATGAACTTTCTAAAGTATAAAGCAAACTCTGTTCTCCCTTGCTTTAACCCTGCTATGATTCCCGAGAGCCTGCAAGCTTGAGTCTAAATCCTGAAGCACAGATATACAGCCCTGCAAAACCTGGAGCATTTCTCCTCTAGTCCTCTGCAACCACTCTCCAGCCTGAACTACCAGAAGTGCTTCACCCAGTAGCAAGGAGCAAACTGTACATGTAAACTATACATGCATGGTATAGCACCGCATACCTGCTGTTCCAGGAGTCAGTGTAATTCCCTAATGAGTCTCCAGTGCCTTTGCTATGGTAGTTCCAGCATCTAGATCAAAACAGAAATTTCAGTCCTCTATCTATTTTGATATCTGAGTCCATCAATTAATGTGATGCTCTGGAGTGGTGTGGAACATTAACTTATCAATCCTCTCCTGCACTTGTAAAAAAATCTGATGAGACAATTTTTCACTTTTTGTCCCACAGAACTTAATTGTAATTTTAGAAAATTTAGTGGTGTCCATTTGTGACTTTTCCTAAGAACTGATGTTTCTCAGACTCCAGGAAGTCTGCAGCAGGGTCTAAACTTGTAAGCCATGGTGTCTGAGGATTGCAGGCTTGTGACAGGACCCCAGGACTCATAGAATTGGCGGCAATTGAAATCCTATTGATTCCAGGCTTTGTGCTAGGTAACTTACATGTTATCTCAGAGGAACAGATGGGAAAACTAGGTCCCACAGGGAAAGATAAGAGGAATTTTATGACTCCGACTATACAATAAAGAGCTGCTCTGATAGGAAAAGACCTGGAGGAAGAGAGGCCCATTCAGAGGAGCCCAGGAAAACTTTAGTAGATGCTGCTCTTGTCTCTACCTCAGTCTTGCTGACAGATGCCTCTTCTGTGGAAACCATGCCAGCCAAAGCCAAGACAGATGACATGTGGCAGTTTTCTGTGAGATGGAGCCCCTGTGTTCTCAGGGAAACTAGAGATTCATGTGTTCCCAGCTTCTTTCCCAGGGCACCACAGAAATCACTATCTCCAAGCCAGGAGTGGAGAAGCAATGTGAGATAATTCTTAGCTGCACAGCCCCATCTCCTGAGTTCATTTATGTGCTAAGAAAGACTTGAGGACCTCAGAGAACATAGCTGTGGCTACGACTCTCAGACATCTCAGGCAGCAGGTCAACCAGAACTTCTTTCAGGGAGACATGGCCCCTGAAGCCGCAGGGTTCTCTGGAAAAACATTCAACCAGTTCACCAGCCTCTTGTTATAGAGCTCTTTCCAGAAATCAAAGTTTTCCTTTTCCAACTCAATTTCAGTAGCAGAGTATCTGCCAACTTGTGCTTCATGTCTGTCATACTCATTTCCACACACTGTACAATTCAATTTTGCTTTTCAGATGCTCATCAGGCTTCACTGGGTTTGAACATAAAGGCTGGACCTGCCCTGGGTTTTCTTAGAGGTCAGATACTGCTCATATGTCCAGTCAGTGTGGCCCAGCACTAAGTGAAGTAACTAATGTGTACAGTTGAGTGGCCATGAGCCAGGCAACACCATCACCTAATCATTTCATCTGCTAAGCCTGGTGCTGCCCCCTGTTTTACAGAAAGGGAAACTGAGGCCACATAGAGGAGTTGGTCTGCCAGGCTTCTCTCCCTGTCCACTGGGAGGGAGGCTGTGTTATGTCCTCTAAGGCCTTTTCTGGGTATGATGCTGGGAAAACTGAAGGTAGCTTATATAAGGAGATCCACAGAGGTAGTGCTGGAGGGAAGGAAGAAAGCATAGTACAGATAGACTAGACATGTCAACCATGTATCCAGAACGGGTCAGGCCTCTCCCCACCTGGCTCAGGGCTAAGGCCTGTTTTGTATGCTGCCCATGGTGCACACAGGAAGCACTGGGTAATGTAGTTGCAGCTATGTCCATGGCACTGTGGGTGGGGCTGAATTTGTGTAAACTCTGAAATGCAGAGAAGGGAGGATGAAGTGGGATGAACCATGCACACGTGGAAAAGCCAAGAATAGTAGATGGACCTGTGCTCTCCAGCCAGGGAGGAGAAAAGCAGATCCCACAGTGTGAAGCAGAGGCTGTTGGGAGGAAGTGGAGGCAGCTGGTAGAGACCAGGCGCTCTCCATCTCCGGGCAGTTCCTCTCATGTGGAAGCCAAGGTGCGGATGTGGTTTCCAACTCTCTGGAGGCCCCAAAAGATATGTATCCTGGCCTCATGCATGCTTGATTTAGAGATAAGCACTTGCCTGGAACTGAGAGGAGCCAGGGGTAGGGGGTGCTTGATACAAATCCTTATCTTTCCCTATTGCCCAGGCTGGTCCCTTCTTTTGGGCTCCCTTGGCCTTCCCTGCCCCCTACTTCACCAGTCCCAGCTCTGGTTACCTCTGTCTGCCCAATGGCCATAGACAATGTCCAGTTGCTCTCATTTCTATTATGAACACACTTGTTCTGCATGCATAGAAAAGAGTCACTGTGTTAGTAATAATTTAGCAAAGTCCATACCCATAGTGTAGGTTTGCCTTTCCTTCCTACCCCATTCCTTGCCCTGATTTGTCTTTACCATTGTCCCAAGCATTTTTCATCACTTGTCCTCAGTGCTCATTCCTGCTTTGCAGGACACAGGGCTTCTGCTTGCCCTGCCTATCATCCGAGCTGAGCTCTACCCTAAGCCTCACTCTGGCCTCTTTTCATGGGCTGCTCCATCCAACCCCAGAGTCCAAGAGCACTTGTAAGGTAGAACCAATAGCACAATCCAAGGCCCCTGGACTGGGTGCACACTCAGGAGCTGGAGGCCCTTGCTTCCACTGGGTTCTGGGATGAGGTCCACTATGAGTGAATCTCTGGTGGTCTTTGGGTAGTTCATCTCCATCATGGATATATCCTAACCAGGACTGGACACATGAACTGCAGCCCACAGGATATTGCTGTGAAGGCATGATGACATGTGACAGACACCTGAGCAGGGCTTTGTCAGAGAAAAAAAGGAAAGGGAAAGAGACATGGGAAGAAGAGGGGCAGAATCTGCTCAGGCCGCTGAAGCCAAAGGAACCTAAACTGATGGCAGCCAGTTGCCTCACTGGCCCTGATCTCAACTCCTTTCAGCCTGGGAAGCAAACCCTATCCATGGAGGGTGGTCAAAGCAGGTGCAGTCACTGAATTCCAGAGACTGTCTGTTGAGGTGGATACCACTTGATGCTGGCCATCATGTGCATGGGCCTGCAGGTGGCGCCAGGTAGTACCTCCTTCCCTGTGTGGAAGAGACTTTTGGCAGATGAACATCCTAAAAAATCTTTGATGATCTCACAGACTTCCTGAAGTTGGGCTGAATTCAGCTGAGTCCTGCCCAGTAGAGGATCGGAAAGGGAATTCAGTACATGGACCAACCTTGGGAAGGCTATTCTGGCCACTTTTGGATTCCATGGCATTTGTCACCCACAATCCCAGTGGCTGTCATGTGCATTAATATTGTTTTTATGGTAGTCTTCTGATATTATCTGTCCATACCAGACAGGCTTTTAGTGCAAGAAATTTATCTTAATCATTTTTTTTTTAAATCTTTAGCATCAAACATTGTGTTTGCCACATGGTGGGCACTTAGAGATGCTTATTATAAGAAAGAAGGAAAGGAAAACAGAAATTGGAAGGAAGAAAGAAAGGAAGGAAGGAAGGAAGCTTTAGGTCGACTGTCCCAGTGTTCTTGATGTGTGATCTAGGAATGCATATGATCAAATGAAGGAGCTGGGGAAACGTTCAGAGTGGTGGGAATGAGCAGAGTGTATCGCATTTTCATTTAAAATATCCATTTTGGCCTTTCAGGTATGTTATTTATGATCACACACAGAAACTTCACAATATTAATTTTATTAATTCTATTTACCCTTAATCAGATATCATATTTTTGTAATTTTCTTTTATAAATATTAGTACAAATCACATTTTTAATGTTGTAAAATAGAGATATTTAACACTATAAAGTACTAAAGCATTTCAACAACAAAAGTCATTAAAGACATAAAAATTAGGTGGGTCAATTTTTGAAAACTGCCTTTTGTGATTAAATACAATTCATTATATTCATGTCATACATTACAGGGTGATGTTTTCAAATCTACAGTCTCAGCTAATCCTCACAACAACTCTGTGATGTGGGCCTTGTTTATCTCATTTTACAAAAGGAACACTGCAAATAATAAGTCAAGGACTGGGTAACAATTAGATGTTTATTATAATGAAAACAAACTCTAAGTATACAAAATGTGAGATTACAAGCAAGCTCGGCGGGTGTGTGTGTGTGGAGAGAATAGGTACAAAATCTAAACTTGGAAGATGTCAGTATGTAACAATGACCACCTGTGGGAAGCAAACATCTCACACTCATTAGAGGACTGTGTTGTCCCAAGATGTTGCAGTTGTCACCAAGAAAGGAGATAAACACACTCAATGATATGAAGATGAATAAAATTCCTACACATTGCCTTTCTTGAATAACTTCAGATATTAGTGTATGCAGAAGGACTGTGAGGTACTTATTGTCGGCAGAGCCCCTGCCACCTTGGGCTGGCCATTCTCTCTTCCAGTATTCAAGAATAGCAAGGCTGAAAGAGATCTTGAGTAAGAGATTTCTGGATACGGCAGGCCATTGCACAAGGTCGCTTGGTCAAGCCATTGAGTGTTCTCTCTGGCTTGTGCTGGGGACACAGCTATTGCAAAGGTGACACCCGCACAGATAAGGAGAAATTTGCGTAGTTCCTTGGTCAGTTTGCACCCATTCCCATTTGACCCAACGCTCAGGTCATGAAACCGTTCCCTGGTGGGAGAGTACAGTAGAAAGCAGCCATCCTTTCCACCTCCCTTAAACCCCATGACTGCACTTCACTTCAAGTACAGAAACAAGAAAGCAGATCAATGTTTCACCTGGATCAGCAGAATAGACAGTGGTTCAGAATATTAAGTTTGGGGGGCACAAAGACCTCAATGCCAACTCCACTGTGTTCTGTGTGACTTTGGGCAAATAACTTCACCTCTCTTGAGTGTTGGCTTCCACCATCTGGAAAATTATGGCCTGGAAATAGTTATTTTAAAAGGCTTCTGTAAAAATGAAATAAGGTCACACTTGCCAAATGAAAGACCTCTTACACATGAGGTGTGGACACTGTGTCTCAGCCATTTCAACTCAGGGTGTTATGTGGGAGAACCCCTTGGGGCTTCCACGTTGCTATGAGCCAAGGTCTGTTCCATTTTCTTGAGAACCATTTTATTGGACACTCCCATGTGATGTGTGACTATCACAGTTATTTTGGTCTGAATCGTCATTAGTGAAAAGATGGCATGAATCAATCCAGGCAGCATTTCATTTCACTTCTCTGGCCTCATTTCTCTATCTGAGAAAGGACAGAGTTGGGCTGAGAGTGTTCTCCATTGCTTCCACCTCCAGCTTTTCAAAAGGGTCGGCCTACAGCTGGTATAAGTAGGAGAAGAAAGTGTGGAAACATGTGAGATATGCTCAAAGGAACCACAGAAGGAAAATGTCTAACCAACAGAGTCCCAGCAGGGAGACAGAGCAATGAGTCAACGGAAGTGACAAGGGGACGCTGTGGAGGGGCAGCAGGTTCCGTAAGCTGTGAACACCTGCCATGGTGCTGGAGCACTGGGCATGTGATGCTAACCCTGCTGGCAGAGAGCGATTGAAAGTTGAGATGAGGGACCTCCTCACCTCTGCTGTGTGAGTCATAAGGTCCCTGGGCCCCCATGACCTGCCATTCTCACTGAAAAAATATGCTGAATTAAAACTGTTATCCCTTTGTAATTAATATTTTCAAAACTTGAAGTGCAATCAAAAATTAACGTCCCAGAAGTGGGGGGATGAGAGATCTTTCTAGAAGGTTTTTATGTATGTGATTACTCTACTGGATCCTCCTTGCAGGTCTGAGGTTCCATGCTGGTTGCTAAACCTCTCAGGTTGGCAATGACCCCAGCACTAGCCAAGCTTGCCCATTTGTAAGCTATGAATTCTCAAATACTTAAATGTCCTTCTTTATAAAACACCTGCTAGTAGTTTATAATAATTAAATAAAGGTTGATTATCTAAAATACAACAATCTACAAAGAATTTCTTTTCTAAAAAAGACACGATTGTGACCAAAATAAAGGTCTTCTTTATTTGCGTCTCCCTTGGTGGGAAACCACCTTGAATTTCTGTCCAAAAGCCTTTCTAAGATTCTGCTAAAATGTTTTAAAATATTTAGTTCCTGAAAATTAGATACTAGTACTCTTAGAGGACAATATCGCCAAAGAAATGTAAAGTAAGTCAAGTTATGACAGTATGTATCAATGAGAAACCCTCAGCTATGGTTAGACTACTATGAGTAAAGCGTGGAATCTCTTAACAGAATAAGAGGATGACTGTTGTAGTTCATGCTGTAGTTTTTTTTTTCTTTGCAAGGAGAAAAGAAGACATTTCTGATCAAAAAAGAAAGTTCTGTTTTTTCAGTGTTGGTCCCAGTTCATCTGCTGTTGTTAGGGCTCAAAAATAAGTTGATACCTTTCTTATTAATAAAACAGGTAGACAGCTCCACTTTCATTAGAAAGGGCTAGTAACATAAAAAAAGAAAAGAACTATATCACCAAGGTAGAGAAATGCCAGTGACAACCTAGAAAGGAGAAGGTCAACTGACTAGACTGAGAGACATAGAAGTATGAAAAGTTCAAGTCTGCGAGAAGAATCCTGGGCAAGTTAGAAAACACCCAGGCAATGAGGGATTGTTACACGAGTCGGTAAGAGAGGTACCATTTTGTACCCAAGTGCACATCCACATTTTCCATTCATTCTCTACTGGAATCTACCTTTTGCTAGAAACCTCAGCTTCAGCTGCCCAAAGTCTCTGATGACATCATTCTCATCTTCAATGTCATGTGATTGATCGCTCAGTGACATTTTCTTCCAGTTGCCATTTCACTCCCCTCCTTTCCCTGATGCCTTCACATCTGATTCACCAGTTTGTTCTGCAGGTATTACCTTCACTTTAAACATTATCAAACTTTACCATGCCTCACCTTATCCCACCTGCTAGTTCAAACTCCAGTCATCTCTCTGGACCATGACTGTGGCTCTTCTCCATATTCCCTTGCTTTATCATTTTTACCCTTACGGTGTCATTCTCACATAGAGGGTTAGCTTTACAATCCCTTTTGATGATGTCAGGTCTTGCTGAAAAGTGTTCTGGGCCTCCCTCATTCTTAGAGTGAGATCTAAGTTTTTCTGGGGTCTGGAGACACACTCAGCATGGACTCTCCTGGTTTCCACAACCTGCCCTTCCATACTTTTCCTCTGCAGACCCTGCCTCTTGACCTCCCCACTAGCTGTTCCCTCTGCCTGGGATGGCTGCTCTTTGTGTTTAGGTATTTGCTTAAGTATAACTACCTCAAAAGAGGGGTGCCCTCTCCACACCCCATGGGCTTCACCCAACTCTTTGCTGCTATTCTGTTCTTGGTCAACCTTTTCTCCTTGGAACCCAAGTTCCCTATGAGAGATTTGGTAAGGGCTCCAAATAATGGCGGCCCAAGAGAGGCAAGTGAATAGGGAGTGAACAACCTTATACCTCCCATTTCTAATTCTTTCCTCTTTGAGCTGCTGAGTGGATCTCCTTGCTGATTGACTTTCCTCCCTAATCATTCATCTCAGTCCACCTCAGCATCTCCCTCTTCTTCCACACAACTTGTCTTGCTGGACATCCTTTCTGGAGCATCAGCTTTTACTGAACACTGAACTCCCTGGGCTTTTGCCTGGGCTGGCTTCCAGCTCCAACCCCAGAGAGGCACAGCAAAGCTTTGCAGGGGTCAGGAGAATCTGGGTCCTCGCTCAGGAGCCCTCATCATCCCTCTTTCCTCCATAAACGTGGCTTTCACTCAGTGGTTCACCAAGTCTCCTGAATAGAGCAGGTACTGGGGTAGATCCAGATGACACAGACAAATAAAAACAACAACACATCTCCAGTCCTGTTCCAGGGTCCATTGCATAATACAGGAGACAGACAAGTTAACAGAGGTACTGGAGTGGGTGAAACTGTGACAGAGGGTGCTGTGTGGAAGTCACAGGGGACCCCTGACTCAGCCTTGGGGAAAGGGCTGGCAACCATCTAGGACCATGTAGGTCCAGTTCCCATCCACAGGAAGCAAGCCCTGGGTTTCTGTCTCTTAATCCACCATCCTCCCTGCCCAGCCCAGAATGATCCCTGTATAAATTAGGTGGATTTGTGCTGAGGACTACAGTCCTGGCACGCCTTACAAGCTGCCCCACGTTGGCTTCTAACTTCTCTTCCCAACCCCCACTTCAACACTCCACGACACTGCGACCTCAGCCAACTTCCGTGACAGGCCATGCAGGCGCTGCTTGGCTGGGCAGCTCCACTGCCTGGAATAACCTCACCTACCTCCCTGGCAGGCAAATGTGAGTCACACAAGGCTTCAAAACACGACTCAAATGTCACCTCCTCTTTGAACTCACCTGCCCCTCTTCCTGACTTGCCCTCCCCCATCCATAGCAGACACAGTCTCCCTTTGAGCTCCTGTCAACTGGGTGAGAACTTAGGGTTGGCAGTGTTGAGTACATGGTAATAAGCAGGTATGCCCTGAGCTCCCAGGGAGCAGGGGGTGACATTGTTATGCAAAGATCCCCAAGCCTGGTTCAGTGGGTGTCCACATGCCTTGAATGCTCAAAACCTAGAGGCCCAACTGGACAGCGGAATTTGCTTCCATCATGGAGGAACTGTGAATTCCTTTTAGTCAGCCATGTAATAGCCTTGACTGGTGGGAGATGCTGAATAGTTATCTGAGAATGGTGACTCTCTATCTGAGCTAATTGTATGATATCTGGAGAGTCACAAACATTATCAGTCCTCAGTTTCCTACAGCAGGATTCAGGCTCTGTGGATGGGTGCAAACACCCTGTCGCTACTGCCACCTGGTGGCCATTTACCCCATTTGTGAGTTGAGTTCTTAGATTTTTTTTAAAAAAGTGATTTTTTTTTTTTTACTTTCACTGTAATCTGCTATTTTATTATTAAAAAATTTCTAGTGCAATCTTCAGTTTCTCTCCACGCACAGAGAAAAACAGTTTGGTGTGAGAGGAAAGGGATTTCCGCGTCATGATTTTCTCTCCCAAGTTCCCATCTCAATCCAGACACGCACAGTCGACGCTGGTAGCTTGTGGCTGAGGAGAAGCCTAGTTTTGTGACCACTTACAGGAGCTATCTGGTTGTCTGCACGTAGGGTTCTCTGAGGAAAGCAGATAAACAGATTATCAGGCCACCCACAGCTCCGCAAGCCTCACCTCCAAGTTCAGAAGCAGCTCAGAATGGCCAAGCAGGACCCACCCTATTCTCAGCTCCAGGACTATAACACAGCACTTGATTTCACCTCTGCCAAAATAAAAACACGTTAAAGGGTAAATTAGAAACAAGCCCAACCAACCAGGGATACTCCTTTTGCTTTAGCTTTCCATAACAGGGAATGAGATAATGAGATCATACCCATTTTTAGGACTCTGGTCAGCATCTTCTCATTCTTATTATTACTCTGGAAAATAATGACTGCTAACACTTGCTTTTTCATCATTATGACAATGATTTAGACCCTTCGATGCAGGGATTAAGTTCCCCTCCAAAGCCAGGGGCCTGTCAGCAGCCTGGTCAGACTGTCTGGAAGATCAGCCAACAGGAAGTTGTATGTCGTCTGTGCTTCTGGGCTTCATGTGTCTTTACCAGAAAACTATCCCGCCTATGATGCCCGTTATTCTCTCTCTTGTCCTTCTCAGCAGACCACAACCAGGTGGCATTTGAGGATGTCTGATAAGCCCAACATGAATTGCTGCATTTATGCAAAGTCCTTTAAATTTTCTCTGTTCCTGAATTATAACAAGGCATGAATGGGAACTGAGGCTGGGACTCGGCTGAATCTATTTACACCCATATTTCCTCATCTACATGGGAGGAACAGTAAGAGACTGTTGGGACAAAGGGCAAGGTCACTGGGGCTCTCAGTTGAAGATTTGAAAGAAGGGAGACAAAGGAGTATCAGCACCTTCTCAGGAAGTGCCGTACTGTGAGGTAAAGTCATCCAGGGACCCTACTATCCTATCTGCAGACTCAAGGGATACACACAGAGATCCTTTCTTCCTTTCTTCTTTTCCTTCCTTTCTTCCTACATTCTTTCCCTTAAGCTCCAGACAGTCATGACAAGTCTACTGCCAAGGAATATGTTGGGCTAGGAGTAGGTTGTTCAAAGAAACCACTATGACTCCAGTTCTCAGGAAACAGAGCCTTGGGGGGAGATGGACATTAATCAAAATATCACAGAAATTATAGCATAATTACCACCAAGAATCCTACAAAGGAGAACGACATGTTTCATAAGAGCATACTGCAGAAGAGCTTTACCTAGCCCAAGGGTCAGAGAAGCTTCTCCCATGAAGAAACTTGGTATAGAGAAATGAGGGGTGAATAGGAATTTATCTCACAAAAGGAACAGAGCTCCAAAGTGGGGAGAAAGAGACCTGAGAGACTGTGTGCTAGAAACCCCAGGCTCCTGCAGGAGAAGGCACAGTTTGCTCTTGGTGGTGGCTGTCCAGGGGGCAGTGGCTTGCAGATGGCATCATGCACTGCAAGGCCGGTGTGCAAACTGGGAGAATATGCTAGTAGAGAAATGTCATACCAACACACAGGGTTTCTGCATGCACTCCAGCCATGCCCGTATAGGATTGGTGCTGAATATGTGGTTGTTGGATGAGTGAATGAAATGTTCCTCAGCAAGAGAGGAGACCTCTAGAACAAGGAAGCTCTGAGCTCCTGACTAATCTCCCTTCCCCTTGGCTTAACTTCAAGAGACAGGACTGCCTTTGGATCCATCACGTACAGGGATATTAACTGGGCTTAGTTTTCTGGTAAGCGCTAGAAAGAGGGACACAACATTAGGAGGCATGGGGCAAACACTCTCCCATTCTTTTGCTCTGGATTTTATGTTTTACACTTGCTTCTCCTTGCTGAATACTACCCTCTTACAATCAAAGAGGCAAGAATAATGATTTAGCACTAAGTTGAGGAAAATAAAAAATTATCCTGTTCTCTTTGGGATAGGTTGATGTCCAGGTGCAGATGTGGCTCCAAGGCCAGAGGTGACTCTCAGGAGCTTTTCATGGAGGCTTAGCTTCCTGGAGGGAGATTGCAGAGGTAGGTTGCTGACCCAAGCTGGGTTCAAAACTCAGACATCCTTGGATGTCAGTCACCAATCTCCATTACTTTTATCTTCATGTGACAGTAGATAGCATCATAGGAGAGAAAAAGTGCTAAAGACAGTAGCCTTGTACCACATAGATGCATTTCTAAGGTAAAATTTGCAGAGGTGAAATAAGTCTCTTGGGATCACATGTATAACATTTCAAAGCTGAGAATCACACTCATTATTTGGGCTTCATTGTTTTATTCTAAAAGACTACTTTAGTAACAAAAAGGGAAAATAGTTACAAAGAGATTGTTTCTTGCATGTTTGTGGTAGGTTGTAAAATATGGGCACAGATTCCTTCTAGAGGGGTATGTGCATCCCCCAGCAATGCGACTCTGTGGCCTTCTATGAGGAAGTGGGGTCTCTTTTCCCATCCTCAGAATCTAAAATGGCCTGAGACTTGCTTGGTAGTAATTAACAATGAAATGGATGGAAGTGGAGTTGTGCACATCCTAGAATCCAAGCCACAGGGCCGGGAGAGGGGGTTCGGGGGCTTGCAAATTTTGCTTTTGACCTCTTTAAATTCTTCCCTGAGCCCACTGAGGAGGAACACCTGTACAGTCTTCTGGTCAAAAAGGATCATGTGGAGAACCCAGATAGGCGCTAACTGCCAGCCTGGTGACCTTCCAGCTCTGCTGACCCTGCAGCTGAATGGAGCTGTTGGCTGAGCTCAGGCTATAGGGAGGACACTTCCTTTGACATTGCACACAATCATGAGGAATAGGAGTTCACTGCCATTCTTTGTCCACTAGATTTTGGGGTGCTTCATTGCCTCTTTCACATCATGCATCTCAGTGCATCATTATGTTCAATCTCCAGCAACTCTACAAGACTCTCATTAATTTACTATTTTACAGATTAGGAAATTGAGCCTCACAGACATGGTAAATAACCATGAAATGGCAGGGCTAGAATTTGCACTCACATTGATGTGGCTCCACAGTCCATTTCACTGGTCCATTGCAAGCCACAGAGATGCAGTAAAAGAGGATGTCATAGAGCTTTGCAGCAGAGGTTGGAGCCCCCAAATTACAACATGTTCTGGTTTCAGAGCAAGGGCCATCAGGTGACCAGAGAAGACAAAAGAGTCTCAAAGATACCAAAGAAAAAGTATGGGCTTGAGCTTGTTTCTGTTGGCTTTGCTGAGTGGAAACGTGGAATTACTCTGATTGGGATCCACATCCCTGGCTATTTGGCAAAATTCTTCAGAAAACCACAAGTGGTGTGAGTTTCAGTTACCTATTGCAGCATAGTGAGTTGTCTCCAAATATGACAGCTGAGAGGACTCTGAGGCAGGCTGTTGAGGATGTTAAGCTGTTGGTGGGGCTGAAGGCATGGGAAGAGGTTGCAGCCTTCACTTCCAAGTGTGTCATGATGGGCAGAGGATTTGTTCTGTGGGAAACTCACAGAATAGCAGTTTGTTCCCCTGGGAGGGAGGGAGACAGAGACAGAAGTAGAGAGAAAAGAAGGAGGAGGAGAGGAAAGAAGTGAAAAAGGGGAAGATGGAGGACAGCAGAGAAAAACAGGAGAGAGGGAGAGAAGGCAGAATAGAGAGAGGGGGAGGAATAGAGGGAGGGAAAAGCAGACACACACACATGGCAGGGAGAGGAGAGGAGAGGAAGGGAAGGGAAAGGAAGAGAAGATAGGAGAGAGGAGAGGAAAGGAGAGAGGAGAGGAAAAGGGGAAAAGAGGGAGAAAGAAAAAGAAAGACACACACACACACACACAAAAGAAAAAAAACTAAGGAAAGTACAATTTCTATAACTTAATCTTGTAATCACCATGCCATCACCTTTTGCTGCTGATCACATATGTCACCCCTCAGAGAGGCAGACACGAAGGTCGGGGTCCTTTGCAGATGCCTGACCCAGTGTTTCCATAGCCCACCATGCACCAGCAACCCTCTTGTGATGTCCCTTCACAAAAGGAAGTTACCTGTGATCCTAACACTTTCAGCAAGGGTGGTCACCTGTGCCCCCAGTAATTGGCATAAGAGTACCATAAATTACACGTGACCTGTTTAGTGATGATTCAAAGACTTCTTAGGAAGAAGTGTAGAAAATGAACACAAGTAAGGGAATCATCTGATAATTCAAAGAAAAAAAATAGTCATTTGACTTTATCCTTCTACTCCTCCAAAACGACATAACAGAAAAATTCCACTTTTTCAAAGATCTACGACTGCGGCAGCCTCAGGAGATTTCACATTTCCTAAAGGAAGGGGAGACAGGCATTGATTTAATAGCAGTGATATGGCACTTCAATAATCTCAAATCTTTATTCAAAAAGGCATTCCCTCCACCTGGACTGCTCTGTCCCTTCCCGCACACCATCCACCAACCTCCCCTCAAGGAGCCGGATCCCCCATCTTCTGCAGATCACACACACTAGATCACACACACTGTTGCCCCTACTTTAGTGACACTGTAAGTAAATCTACTTGATAAGGGTGGAAATGCTGTCCAATTTACTCGTTGATCTTTGGTCAAAGCAACAGAGGAGTATCATCATTCAAATAAAGCCAAGAATAGCAGGGAAAGAAATAACAACAGTAAAAGAAACCAGAGGAAGAAAACTAGTGCAGCAAACCTACACCTGGCATCCTGGTCTGTCAGATGGATGCTCAAAACAAGGTTGTGGGCTCACTCTTAGAGGAGGGGCTGGTTCTGAGCTTGAGTATCAGTTACAAAGAAGCTGGGGAACTCCAATGCACCCAGATGTCCAGAGTTAGTTAGGAGTGACCATCTGGGGACTGGATCCCTGTAGCGGAACACCTTCCACAGAAGGTTTGCTACCCTAGAGCCAAGGTCAGACCAGCAAGGTGAGAGGTCCAGTGGCCACTGAGTTTGGCTTTCTTCTTGCTTTGAATTATAATAGAATTTCAAGTATAGAAGAATTGCAATGGTTAAACACTACTTTTGAAAATTTAAAACTGTTTTGCCTTAAAAAAAATTGATTGTGGTAAAATATATACAGCCTAAAATGTACTCTTATCTAATTTTTAAATGTATTTCTGTGGCATTAAGTACATTCACATCATTGTGCAATAATCTCCATCAACTATCTCCACAACTTAAACTGAAACTATTTACTCATTAAACCTGAACTCCTTATTTCCCTCCCCCAGCCTCTGGCAACCCCCATTCTGCTTTCTGCCTCTATGAATTTGACTACTATATTGACATAACATAAAGGAATTCATATAGTATTTGTCCTTTGGTGACTGACTAATTTCGCTTGGCATATGCTTTCAAGGTTTGCCCATGTTATAACATGTGTCAGAATTTCTTTCCTTTGGAAGGCTGAATAATAATATTCCATCATACAGATATGCCACATGTTGTCTATCCATTCACCTCGTGGCGGACACTTGAGAAGCTTCTACCTTTTGGCTATCATGACGAGTATTGCTATGAACACCGGTGTAGACATATTGCTTCCTGAATGTTTTTAGTTCTTTTGGGCATATATCCAGATGTGGAGTTGCTGGATTACATAATAATCCTTTGTTTAATATATTTGATGAGCCACCATACTACTTTTACAGAAGCTGCATTTTTTTTTACATTCCCATCAACATAAAAGTTCCAATTCCTCCACATCCTCACCAACACTTGCTATTTTCTGTTTTGGTTTTTTTTAATTTTATAGTGGGTTTGGAGCTTCTTCATTTTATGGGAGTATCAACAGCTTGCTAATAAATGGTAGAGCTGGGAATTTCATTCAGGTGATCTGAATCCAAGGAGCAGGACTTGGAAATTTTTATTTCAGAATAATGGCGCATGTCCTCAGGCTCCCTGGATTTTCTGCTAATTGCACAAAACTGCTCATCATGGGGAAGCATACTCAGCCTAAGGTGGGATGAGGTAGAAGGTATAAAATATTTCCATTAGCAAATGGTTTGGTCAAAAGCAAGTCAATAACCTGAAACAGATAAAATCAGAATAAGTCCTGACCTTCGGTGCAAATGCCAAGGGACCTGAATGTGGATAATTTTGGAAGCCAACTGAAGAGTTGAATTATTACTTGTCTCAATGCTTCCTGCTTTCGGTTGGGACTGGAAATGGAAGTGCCAAGCCCTGCCAGGAAGTCTTCTCTCGTGGTTTTACTGGTCAAGGCTAATTTAGGAAGTGCTGGAAATCTTGTAGAAACCCCTCGGGAAATTTTTACCTTGTTTTCCTACATGAAAAGTTCCACTCAGTTACAAACCTCAGAAATGACATCTGTACTCCCTACTGGCTTATCTGGGCTCAACCTTGCATCTGTTCCCAGTGCAACTCACTATCAGTCAGTCCAGCTGGGGGAGCCTGGGCCACTCAGAGGATGGTGAGAGATGAATTGCCAGGGATTCTGCAGGCTCTTTCATGTGCCCACCGACTTCACGCACTTACTGCCCCAAGAAGTGGGTGTTAATATTTTAATCCCCATTCAGAAGACCTTGCCGTTCAAAGAAGATGGGTTCATTTACCCAACATCACCCATCTGGTAAGTGGGAAAGTTAGCACACAAATCCAAGTGCATCTACTTCCCCAAACTCCACTTTTCTCAATACCCTCCTGGTTTAGAAATATCAGAAATAATTCCTATCTTGGTTTGGAATGCAGCTCCGTGGTAGAGGGCTTGCCTAGACGGTGAGAGCTCCTGGATTTGATCCCAGCACCACACACACAAATGGGGAAGGATAATTCCTTTATCAAAGAATATTTGAGCTCTTACTGTAAGTCATAAGAACTGAAGAACTTCCACTAATCTGAAAGACTATGTGCAGCTTGATGTCCCCACTGAGGCCACCATGTATAGCCTATGCCCTTTGGTGATTCCCTCCTCTCCTCACACCTCCATCTGCAGATAGCTGCTCCTCTCAGCTCCAGAAAAGACCTTCACATCCTCCCTCCCTACCTGTCTTATGCCGGACCTTCTCTAGATTGTGTATGCCACTCTTCTCTCCTCACATGACCAGGTTCTGCTAACCATCCAAGTCCCTCTCCAAAGGATCCTCTAAGAAGCTTCTCTCTGTCCTTCTTAGGTTCCTTTTTTCTTATGCATCACTATCTCCCTGCCTCCTCCAGGAAGTCATGTACATGAAATGCCTAGCAAGATAAGGATACACATGGGAGTTGAGCAGAGGGTGATAGGAACCAGGAAACACACAATGGAAAGAACATGTCTCTGCAAATCAAAGTGGAAAGCACTTTGCAAGTGAACTTGCATTAGAAAATGAGTCAAATCTAGAAATTAAGATTTGGATGGTGGAGATTTGAGGCTGATGAACAGGTATGACAAACATGATGGTATAGAGGGGAGGTGGGCAGTTCAGAGAGAAGAGCTGGCCTGGCAGAGGGGAAGTTTCCAAGTAAGGCTGATGCAAAGATGGATATGCACTTTGGATTAAACCAGAAAGCTTCACTGTCCTCAAAAGACACGATTTTAAGTTTCTTTATGGAGCAAGAACAACAAAAGTGTATGCCATATTGTGCAAGTTTAAAACCAACTATTATTTATTCACTTATTTGACAATGATTTCTAGGTATTTACCAGGTTAGTGAATCAGATTGTTCCCTTGTTCTAATAGAACAGAGTTAGAAGGAAAATCGGAATCACGTTCATTGTTTTTTCTCTTTTATTTTGCAAAGATGCCTAGTAATTAGATACTTCAAAAAATGGATTAATCCTTTTACCCTGAAATATTAAGTTCTACAGATATAGTTTTACTGGTGGCAATATTTCATTCACATTTGCTCAAGGATATTCTTTAAGGGTAGAAGATGAAGAAAGGAAAATTCTAGTTCACTTTTTCTTCCTTAAAATAAATTTTAATGATGAATTGCTATCATGAAAGATTCATCTGATTCAATTCCTTTGAAAAATTAGAAAAGGAAACTCTTTTAATTACTCATGGTATTATTTGTCCTGGCACACATCATGTAGGTGGGAGCAAAGCATAGCATCTTTTTAAAAAATTCTGTACTTCAAATATGTTTTCAGCAATTTGGAAATTATATGTAATGTTTTCAAACTCAATTTGCATATCCAGCAGCATTTGTGGCTAAGAAAAGATGGTTTAGAATCAAAAACATCACTTTTCTCTGGAAAACTAGGTTTTAGGCTTGTCGATGGCTTTGAAGGCCATTTCCATACTCCCACCTAACATCATGTAATGTGCCAGGTGCTGGTGGGGAGCAGGTCGCTGAGTCAGAGTGTGGCCCTGATCCTATCACCCATCTGTGCTCTGGTGGGTGACATGACTCACCCCTGAGGCCCAGCCCCTGTCAGCCTCCCAGATCCCACCCCCCACCCCGTCGGATGGGAGCTTCCTATCATCCAGTTCCCAGGCTGCCAGCACAACCCCACTGGTCAGGATGTTTTTGACTAGAAATCATTTTCTGGAGTTCTAAATCATTTGTAGAGGTAGGTTCTTCCTCTTTTCTTGGAGACTTAACAGTTCAATGTGCTTTTAGTTGTTGCATCAGACTGAGATTAACCTGTGCTTGTTAATAGCAAGAGAACTCTAGTTTCTTTGAAGCAGCATTTATTTCTGCCCAAGCGACAGGATGGTGTCAAGAAGTCATTTGTTTCCCATTTTATAGCTATGAATGTCAAATACAGGGATGGGCTTGGGGTAGGTCCTGAAGAGGAAAGAGTGGGCCTTCTGCAACCTGGTAGCCATCTTGGAACCAAGGTGGGAGCGAATTCTAAGCAGTAAAGCAGAGGATGCCAGTTTCAGGCATAGGTGACATCAGCTTTAAGTTTTTCCCTCCTCATAGTAATCCTCTTATGCTAGCCTCCCACCTGAGGTGAGTCTATAAGTGTCGGTCTAGAGTTGAGCTGTGTTTTGAGGCTAAGAGGGATAAGCTCTGACAGTGATCCCACTGAGAAATAGCTTGATGATTTCCAGAAAGCTGGAGGGGTGACAAGAGCTGATGTCCCTTGTCAGGGTGGATCTGAGGAAAGCAGAGGTCTCCAGGGAGCTGCTTCCATCAGGAGGATGGGGCTTACCTAGTGCTTGTTCAGAAGACAGTGGAAAAGGTGGGGGGAGTTGGGGATGGTTGTATTGCACACACTCTTGTCATTTCAGTACATTTCTAGAGGAAACTGAGATCATCATAGATAAAATGTCAAGATGTCCTAATCCTAAGTTGATTCATATATAATGCTGGTGAAGGAACATGTCCTGTGAGGATCATTGTGAACTGTAGAAACAGAGACTCTGAGAGCAGAGAGGCAGGGAGTGTGATAACACCAGGGAACGAAAGGGGACCAGTTTGGAAAGCTGGAGACGGTCAAGGTGAGAATTTCTCACATGTGTGAATATTAACTATATGGTTTGTGCAAACTGACATTTCCACCCAAATTAATCACTCAGGCCTGCTTCAGAATTGGGTGTCCACATCTTTACTCAGTGTAATGACAAATTTTAAGTGTCAACTTGCCTCAGCTGTCATGGCCAAGTTTTGGTCAAACACCAATCTGTGAAGGTAGTTTTTAGATGAGATTAACATTTTTGCTCTGTAGATTTTGAGTAAAGCAGGTGGGTGTCCCTTGTGAGGTGGCCTCATCCAATCAGTCGAAGGCCTTAAGAGAAAATAGTGAGGTTCCCAGGAGAGGAAAGAGTTAGTCCATCAAGCCAACTTTAGACTCAAGTTGCAACATCACCTTGTTCCAGGGTCTCAAGCTTGCCAGCCTGGCCTACAGATTTTCAACTTGCCAACCCCCACATACCCATGAGCTGATTCCTTAAAATCAATCTCTGTCTATACTCATCCATTCTGTTCCTTGAAGAATCCTGATTAGCACACTTTGTTCTATTGCCGATGCACTTGCCTGCACATTCCTTTCCTTTTGTCTTGTGCTCCTCCTCTATTTCTGCCATGCAAACCTTCCAAGTCCTCTCTCGTTTGATATGTGTTAGGAAGAGAGATCTATGTGGTATAAGCAAGGCCCCAGGTCAAAAGTTGGGGCATCATGGCTCTAACTCTAAGCCAGCCACAGGTTATCATGAGGCCTCAAGCACATGAGCATTCCAACTTTACTTGCACGGGAAATAAGACTATATCAGTGGTGGTCAACCTCGGATCATCAGTATTAGACATTGTGGAGATAATTTTGTAATTTCTATTCTGTTCTGGAAAGAATATTCAGTGTTTTCATCATATTGGAAAATTAGTCTGAGGACATAGGAATCATCATTTACCATAATTGTTGGATCCACTCATAATCATCAAACCTGTGTGTGTGTGTGTGTGTGTGTGGAGTTGATTTAGCTAGTTTGAAAATTTCATATTGAAAATGATGAATGAATAAAAATTTAAATTGATGACAAGTAGTGTTAGGAGTCAATAGTTTAAAAGCCATGATTATAATTCTATCATTCTAAGAATGAGAAGCAACACACACACACACACACACACATTCTCTCTCTCTCTCTCTCTCTCTCTCTCTCTCTCTCTTTCATAGGTAGAAGAGTCCCTGCAAATGTTATGTTCTAATATCTTGGAAACCTGTAATTTACTACATAATAAAAGGAGCATCAGAGATGTGATTATGGGTACTACCCATTGACCTTAAGTGTGAGATTGGTCTTGGATTTTCTAGATGGGCCTGATGTAATCAAGTAAACCCTCAAAACAGAGAACTTTCTCTGGCTGGAGAAATGACACAAGAGACAGAAGGGGGTCATTGGAGGGATGCAAAGTGTGAGGGTATTGGCTCACTATTGATAGGGAGGAATCAGGGATCTCTGGGAGCTAAGATGAGCCCTGACTGACAGCTGGCCAGGAAATCAGGATCACAATCCTACAGCCCCAGGAACTGAGCTCTGCCAACCAACTCAATGAGTTCAAAACACATTCATCATTCTTCTCAGATCCTCCAGAGGAGAGCCTGGCCCCACTGTCACCTTGATCTTAACTTTGTGAGCACCACCTGAGCCTGTTTGGAATTCTGATCTAGAGTCCTGTGAGACCGTATTGCCTTAAGCTACTAAATCTGTTATGGCAGAGGTATAGTCTGAATTGTGTTACCTCCCCAGATCCATTTGTTGAAGTCTTATTCCCCAGCACCTCAGAATACGGCAGGTAAGGCCTGTCAAGAAGTGATTAAGGTAAAATGGGTGCTTTAGTGTGGGCTCTAACCCAATAGGACTGGTGTCCTCATGAAGAGATCAAGACACAGACATACGGAGAAGATGACCATATGAAGACACAGAGAGATGATGCCACCACATGCCAAGGAGTGAGGCCTCTGAGGGGATCTATCCTGTCATCACCTTGGTCTTGGATTTCCAGGCTCTGGGACTATGAGAAAATAAATATCTTTTGTTTAAATCCCCCTGTCCGTGGCACCCTGTTCCTGTAGCCCCAGTAAATGAATGCCGATAACAATAGAAAACTAGCACATCCCCCTGACACAACTGTTTTTCCAGTCTCTGTTTTTCTATGAGGACATGGACATCAGCATACAATCATGTTTTAGTATTTCACATCTTAAAAGAAAAATACCTCCCAGGGTCCCATGTTTTTCTTCACTTGTGACCCATTTTACTTGTGGTGGGCAGCTCCTGATCATGCCTCAGGGCTGGCTCTTGTCTTTGCTCAAGCTCTTCCAGGGGCTATTTGGCCCCTTTACAAGTTGGCCCTTGTCAGGACGATGAGGATCCCCCAACCACAGTTCAAAAGTGGCCTTCTGTTCTGCTCTTATTCTGTATCTTACCAGCATTCTGTACTATTTTCTTTTCATAACTGCTCTTCTCCAGGCTTCTGTGAACTCCTCCACTGTGGTTTCCCTCCTACTTCAGTTTCTTTCCCCTTTCTCTTCACTGTGATGTCAATTTTGCAGGGCTCTGAGGCTCTCATCTGACTCTCTCTCTTTCTTACCTCCAATTTCCTGAACCTCATCTAGCTCCATGGATCCAAACACCAAATTTGAGCTAAATGACCCCAGTTTTGTCCTGGCCTTTTCCTGAAAATCCAGACTCACTGCCAACCACACACCTGGCAATTCTGCATGGATGCCTCGTGGGCTTTTCCACCACATGATGGGAAAACAGAGCTCACATCTCTCAATATCAGTGACTATAAATTCCAGTCTCAGGACACAGATCTACCATGTGGTTCAGACCACTAATAGGCATGATCCTCCCTTGAAACCCCCATATTTTAACTGTTTTATGTTTTCATCAGTGCATTATAGCTATGCATGATATGGGGGTTCACGATGATTTACATGCATGGTTCATTCTCAACAGAGCTTATTGTTCTGCTTTATATAATGGGGTGATAGGAATTAAACAATGTCTGGCCATTTTACTTACTTATTTTTACCATGGCTTGTAGTCTGAAATTCACCTTGGAAAAGGCCTTCTATATTAAATCATTTAGTCATTTTTGCAAAACATCTTATAATGCAGAGAATGTGCAGTACTTCCCTTTATCCATGGTTTCACTTTCCAAAAGTCTCAGTTACACTCAGTTAACTGCAGTCCAAAAATATTAAGGGAAAATTTAAAAAATAAATTATTCATAAGTTTTAAATTGCCTACTGTTCCAAGCAGCGTGATGAAATCTCATACTGTCCCACTTTGTACAGGACGTTAGTCATCTCTTTCTCCAGTGCATCCACACTGTATTTGCTACCTGCCTATTAGTCAGATGTTAAATGATCACCTCAGTGGTTGTGGTATCACAGTGCTTGTATTCATGTAGCTCTTATTTTACTTAATGGCCCCAAAGAACAGGAGTAATGATGCCAAAGAGAAGACATAAAGTGTTTCCTTTAATAAAAAGGTGAGAATTCTTGGCTTATAAAGAAAGAGATTTGTATGCTAAGGTCACTAAGATCTTGAGTTAGAAAAAAAAAAGTCTACCTATCAAATTGTGAAGTAGGTCAGAACCTGTCATATGAAGACCAGCCCCATGGCTAGTGCCTCAAGGCTGAAGCTTGGGAGAAAGCCCCTGCAAGTGACAGGCAGATTACAGTAGATGAGCCATGGAGGTTAGAGACCACTGTTGTGGCCCTTGTGGTACTGGGAACCAGCCCACAATTTCAGCAGAATGAATGGGCATTCCCATGGCAGGATAGAACCCAAGT
The DNA here is from genome assembly GCF_021218885.2 of Marmota monax. NCBI lineage: Eukaryota > Metazoa > Chordata > Mammalia > Rodentia > Sciuridae > Marmota > Marmota monax. Next base: position 134,540 of record NW_026693953.1, on the reverse strand, counting down.
TCAACAGCAGCAGCTGCAGCAGAATGAGTGAAAGTCATGGTGGACCACATGTATACACTTCCCTGCCCCTCTCCCTGCAACAGGGAGGCAAGACAGACTGAGTGAACCAGGTAAACTCAGCACATAAATGCAGACCTTCTTTCTTTAAGGGAAAGATGGGTGCTCAAGCAATTAAAAAAGGAAAAATGTACTTTAATTGGTACTCTGGGTTATTTTGTCAGCTAAGCTGATAAATTAAAAAAATTAAAAGATGCAGATAGTAAGTAAAAACATGAAGATATTTTTAAAATGTTTTATAATCAATAAGTAAAAACAACCTTGCTTCTTGACACATGGTTAATGGGCTATAGTCACTCACAATCCACAGAAAGACAATGGAAAGTCAGAATTCTTAAGTTTTCTGTGACAGGTTAATGAATTATTTGTGTGTATTCTAAAAATGTTAAGCCACGGTTAAATAGATAAATAATGGGCTTGCTCTAGCCTTGTGTCCCTTTTCTAAAATTCAATGAGATGGGGTGGTACCCAGAAACCAAGTCCCTCCTCTTCTATAAGTCTGCTTAGCTCCGTGGTCTGAGACAACCCAGCACATGGCTATAGGAATCAGGCGTGGGATCCGGGAGGCTTTGTCCTGTGCCTGCATTATCCTTCTTGTCATGGCTGTGACCTTTTTCTCTACCAGCAAAGAGAAGGGGCAAGTCTGAAATTCATTCCCCAGGATGACGATCACAGTTTTTATTGTCTGAAATCTAAGCAAAATAATATGGCTGTTTTGCTCAGCTTGGCCATTCACGTTGAAAAGATGTGTGAGGTTCAATGAGACGCGAAGCAAGACTCACCTCCCTTCTCACATTACTGACTGCTTGGAAATAGTTTGTCAAATTGTATTTATGGTGAGACAGGTTCAAACAGCAGCTTAGAGTTACCCGCGTGGAACCATATTGGAAATGGGAAATGACAGGAGCAAGAGAATAATAAAGGGTCAATTAAGGCTCCAGGGAAGATAGGAGAAAAGACAAAATCGGAAAGAATGTATGAAGGACCAGAATTTTTTGTATTACTACTTTAAAATATCAAGGGAAAAATAATGCATAGAGAGAAAGTGACTCTCTCAGTGTAAGGAGAATTTAAACTCAGAAGGCATAAAGTAACACATTAATAATACCCATCATCATCTTCATCATTGCAGCCACCATTTATTTGTTGAATAATAAAAAGTTAGTCATATTAAGCACCATCATCTTTTTGCTAAGTGGCTCCTCTGTGGCAATGATGGAGCTGTTTTTTGTATCTGTGGTTTCTAACTCCTAAGCTCTGCTGTTTCTACTATACCACTGCTGCTAAATGCAGAAACAAGGATGGAGATTCTTTGGCCAAATTCGGGTGCTTTCTGAGCCTCATTAGTGAGCATTTGGGAACTCCAGCAAGTCATGGCTCCATCAAACCCAGGGAAACTAGGAGTGCCATGGAGAGGAGGTGCCACATCATCTCTGGAGACAGCCTACTGCTTCAAGGAACCAAATTGGGTTCTTGGCAGCAAGCAGAACGAGACCAGGCTTGACCAGTGCAGCAAGTAATCCCCACAATTGGCAACTCCAGATGGAGAGGAGGCAAACAGGGAAGAGAAAAAGTCACTGCTGGGGCACTGGGCTTCATCCACTGGGGTCCTTTGAGAGTGATGGACTGCCTCAGAAGACCCCACTGTAGCTACAGATGAGGGGGCATTTGCACCCTGGCTTGCATCCTCTGTTGCTCACGGGACTTCCTCACATTCACTAGTTGACTCAGATAGGTTCCATCTGCATCTGAGAAAGGATAGGGCATGAAAATAGGGACTCCCCATGCAGTGGAGTCTGATCCTGTTGGCAACATCTACGGGAAGCTGGAGCCAGAGGCAGCAGAAGGGTGGGAGCTGGGACACAACAGGTGTCAGACATGCCTGCTACTGGGCAAGGGGAGTCAGTGCCTATACATCATTTATCAATAGGACCCACACACAGTCAGTGTAGGGGAGAGGAGGCTTTCCTTCTGCTCTGAGGGTCCCATAATACCCGAGTCTCTGAAATAAACCAACAGAGGTAAACTAATAGGAGAAATATTATACACACTGATTATGAGCATGAGGGCATCTTAGGAAAGAAAAATACATCCCCTCAAATACAGTGACATTTAAGAATTTACACACCCTCTTGCAGAGAAACTGGGAGAGGGATGTAGGCAACTTAGAGGAGAGTAAATGATTTTCTGGGCAGGCGTGGGGAGCAGGAATGAATGGGCCCTGGAGGAATAGATGATAGTCTGTGACATTTTGTCTGGGTGTGGAGTTCTCTTCTGACTTCTAGCGTCCTCTCTTGTTGATGAAGCTCTCAGAGTAGGAGCTGATAAGAGCAATCTTCCTTATGGAGGTTTTGTTTTTGGGCAGATAAGGGAAGTTCAGAGAAAGTCTCTGTTTGCAGTTATTGGTTTCAAGTGCCTTCAGCTCAAAGTGATCAACATATCGCACCAGCAAATTTTGAGGTGGCATTTTCTAAGCTCCATCATTAGGAATTCTCTTTTCCAAGATGGCGATTTCCTCCAGGCTCTAGGTACACCAAGTGCAACTGACATCACTGGAGAAAACCCCAGGAGTCTTTCTCAGGTCAGGCCATACCACTTCAGGTTTGTTTAGGACATCCCAGCTTCTAACACTTTATCACATTTGTATAGGGCTTCTCAGCTTACAACACTTATCAGGTTTCTATAGGGCTTCACAGTTTACAAAGTGCTTTCATACACATCATTCCATTTCATCTTCACAGAATTCCCTGGCTGGATCATTACCACAAGCCCCAGGATACCAAGGAGACAACGGAGGCCCCAAAGATTATGCAACTTTTAAGTGAAGGAGTGTGATCTGCAGCTCTTCTTTACTAATTTCTTCTTTCACTTTTTATGTTAACAGTAAAATGTGAATGCTTATGCATGTGTATTTCAAGACTTTAGTGAGAATACTTTGCAGATAAAATCTACTCAAATTCCCTGGCACATGGTCTATTTAGTTAATATCTTGCTATAAAATAGGGGATGAGGGGTTGGGGCAGGGAAGGACAGCAAGTGGTATAGGTCTTCCCCATAAAAAGGCACTCATAGGTTTTTTTGGGTTTTTATTCTGCTTCTTGACCAGATGATTCTATATTTGTGCCATCACAAAATGAAGAGAACTGTAAAGATGTTTTGTAGATGTCATGGATGATTTTAGATTTGACCATGTTTTATGTCTCAGGTATTGGTCTCTACCTGAGTGCTGCTACATGTCAGATACACATAGCTTTCAATCAGTCCCTTTAAACATAAGAACAATTATCCCTACTTTATAAATAAGCCTGACCTCTGAAAGACTTGACATCTTATCCAGCAGCATGCAGCAAAAGGCCAATCAGCCCAGCATCAGAGCAAGAATCAATTCCATGCTACCTATGGAGAGAGAGGGTAATGGAAAACACTTGGAGGAAATTAACCCTCATTTCCTTTTTTTTTTTTTTTGGTACCAGTAATTGAACCCAGGGGTGCTCAACCACTGAGCCACATACCCAGCCCTTTTTTATTTTTATGAGACAGTGTCTTGTTAAGTTGTTCAGAGCCTCGCTAAGTTGCCAAGGCTGGCTTTGAACTTGCAATCCTCCTGCCTCAGCTTTCTGAGTTGCTGGAACCCTCATTTTCAAGGGGAAATTATTTGCTCAAGTGCATCTCTGTGCTGGGACAGAGTTCTCTGATTCTAAATCCCTGGTGAGAGCCCTATACCCAATTGCCGAGTACCCACTTTTGGCTGTGTACTCATGTGGCAGAATGTGGAGAGACAAAGCAAGCTATCTCATGTCGCTTTAGAAGGGCAGTAATCCTACCTAATGACTCGCAAAGGCCCCACCTCCTAATTCCATCACACTAGGATTAGGTTTCAACCCTGAGTTTCAGGAGGACACGGACATACATCCATTGTACTGAATATGTGTCCATTTGGAAACTTCAGTGAGCTGGAACGTTATCTAACAGTATCAAATATTTATTTATATATATAGTCAGTATAAACCAGTTTTCTAGATAATGGGAGATCGAGGAAATTGGAGAGATTAATAAATCTAGCTTGCAGCCTTAATTTGTGCTTACAATTAAGTCAGGGGCATGGGCACATACAGCAGGGGAAGTGAAGCTGGGTAGAAATGGGCCAAATAGGAACTGAAAACAGGAATCCCACCTAGTTTCCAGACTGATGGCTGAGGGTACAGGGCCCTCTAAAGACAGTAGCTAAGGAGGTAAGGAGTCCTTTTTTCTTTTTTTCATTTGTTTTTGTTTTTTCAGTGCTGGGGATTGAACCCAGGGCCTCCCACATTATAGGCAGCCCATGAGGTTTTGCAAGTCTTTGATTATTATAGACCCATTAAACAGCTATATGCCATTCTTCCCAGGATCATAAAATTTGTCTTCCTTCACAGCAACCTGAAGGGGCTTCATTCCTCTGTGTTTATTTCCCCCTCTGGGAAATAATCATTCTGAAAATTGCTGTAAACTCATAATCAGGTGGTGATGATTTAGCAACTGACGGTCCCTGTTACACTTCTCTCTTAAGATGAGAGATTATAAAAGCAGATACGATTATTATTATGAATCGTTAGAAGAGAATATAAAATTTTTTTAAAAACCTCTTATTCAAAATCATGGCATCTGAATAATTTTAAAGCTAGCACTCGGAATTTATTTAGGCTAGTTTAAAGGCTAATTGATACAATTTCAATTTCAAATTGAAACACTACTTATAATGCATTGTCATTCATCTTAATGGGTGTTAATGTTGAAACATAATTGCGACTCTTTGAATAAGAGCATCATTAACCCTGTTATTGCTGATCAATGTGCAAAGATATTCTAATAAAAACGCTTGTCCGGTAGGATTGGGTGTACAATTTGGTATCTCCAATCACAAGGGTTTCTGGAAGGAAAAGGGGCTGTCCTAATACTTTGGTGTTTACCCTTTGGATATTGAGGAAATAAACAAGATAATATATGAGGTGCCTGCACTGTGTGGGGGAAACAATAAGTACTCAATAAACACTTCAATAGATAGTAGTTGTGATTTTTTTTTTTTTTTTTTTTTTTTTTTTTTTGCAGCTGCTCCCAATAGCGATTATCTTTATTTTCTTTTCCTAAGCTTCTTGGAGATTCTCACTGGACCTAGGATATGCACCAAGTTACAGAAATTGTCTAAGAAAACATTGATTTCGATAGTCACGAGCTGCTGCATTTTCTGTAGATGGCAGTCACTCTACACAATCTTTGTTACACAGTGAATACCTGAAAAGTAGTTTCACATATGAGGACACTTAGGTTCAGAGATGTTAAGCCAAAGTCCCCAGATTCATTTCTTAACGTGTCCAATAAGTGACAGAGTTGAAATTTTGGGCAACAGTGTGGTCCATGCTCTTAACAGTAGTGCTACTAGCCAGGGACGGTCATTTCTGACACTGGAGCATAGTTCATGGAACACCTTGGGTTTCCAGAAAAGAAAATAAATTGAGCCAGTTTGCTGTGTCATACAACCACTGCCCTTTTCAGTTCCCTTTGCCTCAGGCACCCATCACCCAAGGAGCCCAAAGCCCACCACTGTGACCATTTCCCTGAACAGATTCTCCCCAGCGCTTCCTCATCACTGTCAGACAACATGATGAATTCTGCTGCTGCCAACTCTCATGGGCAAAAGTTCTACAGCCGTGCAGAAAGCTAACATTTTGGCCATTGTTTTTCCTAGGTAGTGTTTTTTGAAGATGTCTAATGGAGCCAAAGATCTACAATGACTGAAGACCTAACGCTCTCCCCTTGGGGTAGCCCCATTTCAGTTCACCCATTTGTGAAGTGCATTCAAAGTCCACAAGTTTCAGGGAGTTAAACCTTAACTACATTGGTCATTTCACCAACACCCATGGAGAGAGTGTTTAGAGCCATGCCTCTGAGCTCTGGGCAGACACCTATGGAACGGTCCAACCTGTGTTTATCTAGAAATTACCTGAGGTTATTACAGATTCAGGCATAACCAATACTACGAATTAATTGCTGCAAGTGTCTTTATTATTTGTATTAGACATTGTGCTAAATATTTAACATACACAATCTTAATAAATCTTCACAGAAAATCCTAAAAAATTAGTATTAATATTATCCCATTTTACATGTGGGGAAATAGACATTGAGAGAGGTAAAAATCACTCCCTCAATATAACTTGGCTGTCTGGAGATAGGGTCAGGATGCATATCTTATCAAACTATCTACAGCACACAAACTTTCACAGGGCTCCATGCTGGATGGATGACATATTTTAAAAGTGTCGCATCTGATTGGCAAAGCCAGAAAGAGCCAAAACAGCAGGCAGTATTTGACTGGAATCTTGGAAGCCTGAGTAAAAAATTGCCAAGAGAAGAAGAAATGAAAATTGTAGCTGAAGAAATACTATGCACCCACGCCTGGAGGAGGTCAAGGTCATCTCATGCTGTGGGAACCACCTGTGGTTTTTACTCAAGTGAAGTTCCTGGTGAGGGTGGGGGCAGTGAGGTATCAGAGAAGGGAAGTGGCAAAGCTGAGGCTGGTGTATGTCAGAGAGGGCCTTGGGAGCTAAGCAAAAGCTGGAGATCTGGTCTTGTTGATGACAGGGAGCCCCTGAGGAAGGTGGAGACCCCAGGTTAGGAAGCTATGCATGCTTCAGAGGATGAGGTGGGCTGTGGAGAAGAGACCTGGGTAGGAGACCAACTATATAACTATTGCAATAGTTCAGCCACCATGAGGACTTGAAGGTAGTGGCAACAGGAAAGAGAAGGTCTATAAGTTTAATGAGTAAAATTATCAGGACTCAGTGAATAAGTGGACTTGTATGTATAGTAGCAGGCATGGGTAGTTAAGGTGCTCTGCGTGACAAGCAGCAGGAACTGAGGAATTTAAGTTAAAAAAGGACTATATCTGAAATAGTCTAGTTAGCCTAGCTCACAGAGGTGAAGAGTTGATATTCCTGCCTCAGGAAGAACACAGCCCAGAGCAGCCACCCCCACCCCCAGAATTATGAGGCTTAGTATCAACTTTATAGTCTCACTAATAATGAGACTTGGGTGTCAGATATCATTTTGACTTGAAATATGGCCAAATGCTTGCAATGCCATCTGCTGATAGAACACACATACATCTACATCTATAGAAAGCCAGGAGGGGCAGGCACCAAGTCTGACTTTGTGGAGGGTGAGGTGGACCCAGACAAAGTTTCCTTCAAGGATGCTCTCTAGCCCACCACTCTAGAAAAGATTGAGCTGAGATTTGTGTTTTTAAAGGAAGTGTATTTTTCCTAAGTGAAAAATAATAAGATTTACGGGGCGCATAAAAATGATCTGTGATTGTAAAACTAACCGAATTCAAGAATTAACTATCCTCGATTTAAAAGGAAGTTCATCTACAGCGGGTAGTTCTCCCTGAGGGCACCGGGGTGGAGTCAGCTTTCTGTGGACTGTGGTCCCAGGTGTCCCATCCAGCATTCACCAACTGTCAAGGTTTAAAGACTGAGGGATTGAGGAGTGAATGATACTGGAGCACCAAGTATAGGGGATCTGGTAGAATATGTATATGTTTAGGAAGTCAACAAAACTGGGACTTGAGCCCTGGAAATTACTAGCTGTGTAATTTGGAGCAAAACTACTTAATTTTGTGAATCTCCATTTCCTTAGAAGTTTTTGGAAATACATCTGTTCCAGGCCCTACGTCCTCGGATTCTGATTCAGTAAATCTGAGCTCTGAAAAAGCTCTATAGGCCATAGGGTGAGCAACCACGGTTGAAAAACTGATCTGCAGTCCTTCATTGAAGAGTCATGTATTCATCCAGCTACTCATTTATTCACTTCCTGTTTTCTGAGCACCCAGTCTGTGCCAGGGTCTCTGCATGGCACTAGGACCTGGGTAGTCGGCCAGATTGATGGGATGTGGACTTTATGACTGATGTTTTGTGGACCTTATGCTCTTATCAATAAATGAGTTTGATTAGAGGAAGAAATGTCACATGGATTGCAGGGATGGCCCCTGCTTGTCACCTGCTAGGAATTTCTTGGAATCACCTTAGCTCCTGAATTCTAAAATAAAATAAAATAAAGTAATTGGCCATTCTGGACTTGCCAAAGGGGATGTGTACTCCACACATCCCAGGACACTCTTGTTGCAAATGAATACTCAACAAGCTCACTTTATATTTTCGGGGACTGTGGGGAGAGGGAGGCAAGCTTGGACCTTAACTCATAATCCTTTCTCCAGCCCACCATTTCTTCTGGTGAGTTATTAAGTCACAGTGATGACTTTGGCACTCCTTTGGGGTGCTTTCTGTGTTTAAATGTCTTCAGTGTCAAGTGATGGCCACACAAAGTGTCTAATTCCTCCTCTCCCCACTCCATCGGAGTAGATCCCAACCAGAGCAGAAGCATCTCCACCATCATGCCTCCCTCCAGTCAGCTGTGGGAATGAGATCTGCGGGGATGAGTGGATGCAGGTCAGAAAATGCCGTCTCTCTCTCTCTGAAAACTATGCAGATTTAGAATGTGTAATTGGCTTTTCAGGCAATTAGGCAATTTCATTATTACAGATTTGACTCAGGACTAAATCCAGCAATGTGATGGTTAACTTGAACTGCATGAGCCATATGCATTTCCTTGGGAGCAGAAGTGAGGAGCCCACGCTGGGAAGAGCCTGGCGGGTGGAAAGAGGAAGCGCAGGCTTGTGCTTGTGCGGTCTGGGGTGGGGGAGGCCTGCAGCATGGAGGCTGGGAAACAACCAGGACGTGAATGATTCCACAATATCATGTTTACAATAAAGATTAAAGTGATTTGAGAGTTTGGATGTTTTCATGTATGTTCACAGATATCTACATTTTTTATAGATATGGATGAGGGCACATTATCATAGATGATGATTTTTATCTAGTATCCCTAATGCTTCTCGCATCTTTAGTGCTTAGTGCAGCATGAGGCAGGTATCATGTTTGTGAATAAGTGACTGGCAGACAGATGGAATGATTAACTCCATTGTGGAATTTTGATTATAATAGTAACTAAACGGAACAATATCAATGGCTAAAAGTGGACTTTGGTAAAGTGGAGATCTAACCTTGGAAGAGGGCATGATTTTCACAAACACAGAACAGCAAACAACAATAATGATGTTGGTGTCAATTGTCTTGGGTTCAAATCCTAGCTCAACCCCTTGTTAACTGTAAGACTCTGAGCATGTTACTTAATTTCACCAAATGATAAATGAAATGGAAATAGAACTCTATGCATTTATGTGTGTGTTGAGTCCATATATGTGAGATGCTTAGAACTGCACCTAGCCCACAATGAGGTCCCTGAAATTATAACTTATATCTCATAATGGTAGTTGTATCTGTTTGGACACTTAAATAAAGTAAGTCTCAATTTCCTCATCGGTAAAGTCTGAACAGGAATCTTCTACTTCACAGAATGGCTGTAAAAGATAAATAGAATGATGTGGGTAACCGTATCTGATACAACATCTCTGTTCAATACATATCACTTGGCTTTTTCATATCTACACCATGTAGTTACACTTTTATATTGCCTGCATCCTCACTTCCTTTTTCTTCTTTGCAGCTTAAAAATAAAGACCCTAACTGTGAGTATGTTCCCGGACTGAATCATATTTAAGATTTCAAACAATTGAGCCAAGTAACAGAGAGAGGGGGTGTTTCAGGAAGGGCAAGAATACTTTATTTTGGTTTTTATGTTGGTACTTGTTCTCCCCATGTGTGGAATGGACTTCTGTCCAGGGACTTAAACAGTCCTGATCAAACATCCTCATTTTGCCAGGATTGGATGCATCTGAATCAGAAATGGCCACCCTCACAGACACTTTGAAGGTGAAGCTGACAAGCAAGCCCATGGCGTGGTATTCCAGAAGCCAAAGCAGACCAGGACCACCACAGCCCCCAGCTTCCGCACAGAGGGGACAGGGGAATTTTAAATGGGGACCCTTGGGCAATCCCCCAGCTCTTACCCAAACGGTCACAGGGTCTTCAGAGGGCACAGGACAGTGATAGCTTCTCCTGAGAGGAAATGTGACTGGGGAGAGGCACTGGATAAAGGGAACTTCTGGGCTGGCTGTGTCCAGAAATTTCCTGTTGAGTGTTTCACTTCACGTTTAGGAAAGGATTGAGGAACTCTTGGGAATCCAGTTAACAAAGGTCTAGAACACAGTGAAAAGTATATGCTCCACCCGTGACTGGCTCTCAGGGCTTCCAGGACCAGCTGCTGACTTCGAAGGTCAAGGAGACCCAGGCTTTCTGCTAAGTTCCACCTTTTCTTCATCTTGTCTTTGTTTCCCAACTTTGTCTTTTTTTGTCTTTGTTTCTACTTTCTAGTAGTCCCAAGTATATACTTGGCAATTTTTGCTTTTCCCTTCAAGTTAAATAAAGCAAAACAGGAAACACGGGAAGTGGTTCATCTTTGCACACCCTTACAGCCATGCTTTTGCAAAGTGCAACAGAATGCGTGCTCCCCAGACTCCTTCCCAAAATGCTTTCTGTTTTTTTTTTTTTTTTTTTTCCTAACCCTTTATAATAAGAACCTTGCCCCAGGCCCAACCATTTTAAATTAAAAAATAAAACAGGCCAGACCAGTTAATAGAATACTTACATTAAAGTATGCATTAAAACATCATGCAGAAGAGCATATATAGCTTTCAAAGAGGGCATCATCTGAGCACTGCTCTGTAGGTTTTAAAGAGCAGTTTTTGGAAGACTGGAGAAGAAAAAAAAAGAGTGCAGTTCTTTCTTTTCATTTCATGGATCCTTAACCCATATTTAATGCAGAGTCTGGATTTTAGACACAGCAAGTATGCTTGTAATTATTTCAAACAGTTAAAAAAGCTAGTTAATGATGTTCAACATAAGTAATCATGTTAAATAGTAAAATTTAATTTCTTAAAAACTTAAATCCTCATATCTTCTGGAATGCATTGTATTGGAGGATGTCTGAGTAAATTAAATTCTCTCCCGCACACTAAAGCATCAATTTCCTTATGGTAATTATCTGCTAGATTGGATCTGTCAGAGGCCGGGAAGCAAGCCTGACATTATACCCTCTTTACAAAAAATGATTACAAAAAATTAAGACGAATGAGTAAAATTAAGGCTGTGGCTGCTAAGCCTCTATAAAGCTCTCATGGATCCTTCTACATAAGATACCATTGTACCGGGGACTAAGCTTTTAATGACTAGCGTATAATCAGGTGAAGTCCATTAAAGAGCGGCAGAAGTAACCGATCGCAGAGATAACAGCGAGAAATGATTTTCCGCCAAGTAGAAGCAATTTATTATACACAAAAACGCATTTCTAACGGAAGTGTCAGGATGGATGAGGAACTTGGTGAAGGTGACAGGATTTCTTTCCTGGAAAGTTTATACAAAAAAAAAAAAAAAGATAACACAAGAGAGCAGATATGGGTTTTTCTTTGCCATTTGGGGCCCATGGAGAGGAGTCAGGACAGACTAGTTGTGGCTCTACCAAGGACAGGGGTGCCTAGTGGGTCACACTGCCATCCGTAGTCCATTCCTGAGGTGCAAATTTGGACAGATATATCCTTCAATTCTGTGCTGGACTTTGGCTGATGGCAGTGTGGATAGTGGAATTGTTAATCTGCTGCTGTTAGACTCAGCCGTGTGTGAAAGCACTTAGGGAATATAATTGCACGGCTATCAGGGCCAGCACATTAGTTTAATTAACTCTAAGGCAAAGAAAAAGCAAAATCCCCAAGGAATTGCGAGAAAAGCTGCCACAACCCTGGATATAAATTAGTAATGAAAAACGCATGACTTGGCATTCAAGGCCCTGAGCAGCTATCACAGGGTCATCTCCTACACCCCGCACTCTGCTGCCCCAGAAGTTCTCACTTTGCTAACCCCAATCCTGCTTTTTGCCTGGAGTATTCATTTCCAAGGACTCTTTCTCCTCTTCATAGTGACTCAGACTGCTGGGTCAATTCCTGCCCTGCAATAGTATTTTGTTTCTCTGGGTCTCTGTTTCCTGATCTGTAAAACGGGATAAAAAATGACATGGGTTTACTGTGAGCATGATTTTGGTTATGCCACCACATACACAGCAATCTCAATCGCCAGGTGGCAGCTTCACCTGGCTTCACCATCATGTTTGTGCCTCTCTTTCCCCTACTGTATGAGCTCTGTGAAAGCAGGGAATGTTTTTGGATTTCCACTGAATCCTCAGTACCTCATATAAATGCTGGTAGATAATAGGTCCTTTCAAATTATCATTGAGTAAAAAGCATGAAGAAAGAACTAGCATGTTTCTAGTGTGGAGTAAAAACTAGAAGCAATGAGTTCTCATTTTTTAAACCTCAGTTTACCTCCATTCAAATGAGGTGAGTAATCTGATTCATGCCCTTCTTGATTCTCTGGGACTAAGCAAATAGGGTATGGATGAGCATGAGCTGTACACACTCAGACCACTAGCTTGGGCACATAAAAGTTGTCATCTTAGCTCATGCCTTGTAATGAAATATATTTGCTCCAGAACAAGAAAAATTGGGATTTTATGAGTTAATTGGGAATGACTTTGGGAATGCAAAGGTGTTTCATTATTTAGTAATAAGCATGGTGACCCCTGCAGCAAAAGCTTCCTTCCCCAGATGGTCATAGTAGGTAATGATACAGAGGCAAGTGTAGATGGATACTGAAGCTGACTTAGACTTCTCTTCATGTTATTGAAAGCTCTTCACTGGCTGGTCTGCATGTCCTGTTTGAGTTTCAACTGTCATGGTCTGATCTGTTGATGTGGAGCTGTGTGCCCTTATCTCCATAAAACACCCAGTTCAACACATATGTGCTATTGCTAAAACACACATGTGGTCCCTGACATGGCACTCTTATCCTTCATCTTTACCTGAAAGTTTCTTCCTCACTTTTTTTTAAGTTTCACTTTATTTTTTAATTGATGAATAATAATTGTATGTATATATGCAATCATCCCTTTATGTCTGTGAGTTCTGCATCCCTGGATTCAACCAACTGCAGATTGAAAATATTTTTTAAAAATGGCAACTGTTTTGAATATGTTGACTTTTTTTCTTATCATTAGTCCCTAAACAATACAGTACAATAATTTACATAGTATTTACACTGTATTATATATCATAAGCAATGTAGGTATGACTTAAAGCATATGGGAGAATGTGCATAGGTTATATGCAAATGTTATATCATGTTATTTAAGGGACTTGAGCATCCATGAATTTTGGTGTCTGCTGGGTGTCCTGAAATAATCCTTCATGGATACTGAGTGATAACCATATTTATGTTACAAGATGATGTTATGAAGCATGTATAGGTTGCAGAATGATTAAATCAGACTAATTAACACATCCATCTCATTCTTAAGGTAAAGCTCTCTGGCAATTCTCTGATGTGCACAGGGAAAATGAGCTGCTTTCATTAAACTTTGTTTATATTTCCATAAAAATATGGATGAAATTATGCTGTCAGCTAATTGTATGCATGTCTGTTGCCCCATGGAGTTAGCTATTTGAAGGCACAAGGCATATTTTCTTTTATCTATTTGTGCCTTCTATGGTTTGAGAAGCTGACCTGGTATGACTGGTACCCAAGAGAAAATATCTTTCTTTAGGTGATTATAAATATAAAACGTGTCCAAAAGATGATGTGAAATATCTATTTACCTTTTTGATAGAACAAATTTCCTTTCCCCTAAATCTTGGAACCTTAAATAGGCTGCTAATTCCTTCAAAGCTTCTCCCTTCTTTCTTCCCACTGCCAATATTGATCATTGCTCACAGAATAAGTTTGTTTTTTCATTCTGGTAAAATACACATAACATAAAATTTATGATTCTCACCATTTCAAAGTGTTAAGTACAATCACATTTTTGTGCAACCATTACCACCATCCATCTCCAGAACTTTTTCATCTTCTTAAACTGGGACTCTGTACTTATTGAACACTAACTTCCCATCCCTCTCTGCCACCAAGGAGTTAACATTCTACTTTCATTCTCTATGCATTTGATTGCTCTAGATTCCTCATGTAAGGGGAATCATTCAGCATTTCTCCTTTCAAAAATGGATCATTTCACTTGGCACAATGTCCACAAGTTTCTTCCATGTTGCAATATGTGTCAGAACTTCCATTTTTAGCGCTGAAAAACATTGCCCTATATGTATATACCACACCTACTTATTCATTGCCCCATCAATAGACACCTGGCTTGCTTTTACCATTTAGCAATTATGCAAAAGGCTGCTATGAATATGGCTGTAAAATATCTCTTCAAGGCTCTGCTTTTATAATTTTTTTGGATACATACCCAGAAGTGGGATTACTGGTTTCTGTATTTCTTTTTTTTTTTTTTTTTGAAGAACCACCTCACTTTTTCCACAGTCACTAAAACCATTTTACACTCTCACCATCTCTGCATGAGGGTCCTGATTGTTCTACATCCTCAACAACACTTGTTATTTTCTGCTTTAAATTACTGTAGGCATCCCAATGGGTATGTAGTGATATCACATTGTGTTTTTAACCTATTTTCCCCTAATTATTAGTGAAGCTTGTTTTCACATACTTGTTGGACTCTCCTATATCTTCTTTGGAGAAATGTCTATGTAAATTATTTGCCTGATTTTTAATTGAGTTTTGTTGTTGTTGATGTTAATGTGTATTCATATATGTAGGATGTTAACTCTTTATCAGACACATGATTCGTAAATATTCTTTTCTATTCCATAGGTTAACTCTTCACTCTGTTGATCATGTCCTTTGATATACAGAAGTTTATAATGTCAACATATTGCAACGTAACTATTTTTACCTTTGTTTCATATGCTTGTAGGTCATATCCAAGAAATTAATGCAAAATCCAATGTATAGTTTTCCCCTAAGAGTTTTCTAGTTTTAGGTTTCAGATTTAAGTTTTGGTCCATTTCAGTGTAATTTTTTTCTATATGGTAAAAGGTAAGGGCCCACATTCCTTCTTTGTATAAATTTTATGCTCTCAAGTTTTGGTCTGTATTTCTATTGTTGCTGTTGCTGTTTATGAAACACATCTTCCCCATAAAGAATCAAGGAAGGGTAAAGATGAGCTTCTCAGGGACAAAGACAATCTCTTTCTACCATATTTATATCTAACAACTAAAAATAGTTTTGCAAATTGCACACACATCTATAGAGTCAAGAGAAATGCAAACACTGGGTTTTCCCCATGGCCCACTCCACTTGAATACTTCACATTTAGCTCAAAATCTTGCTCCTTCAATGGCATTTCTGCAGTGACAGAGACAGTGATGATAGTGGGAGATAGCTTTGTGTGAGATTGTTGCTTCAGTGAACATTCTGGTGAAGCCACTTGTTTTCTGGGTTGAATATTCCCATCACCAGTGTGGAGTTGGCACCTGAGAGAAGGAAGCATCTCCCAAGATATCTGAAACAATCCAGTAAATCTACACCAACATCTTCAAAATTATCACTAAGCAAATTGCTAGTCCAAAGCATAGGAGTGGGACCACAGACAGGAAGAAGGCAGAGAGGACTGGAGGGACAAAGGAATGCATTAGAAAAGAGGACTTGTGAAGTGGTTGTGTAACCCCTACACAATCAGCAGGCCGATGTGCATGAAGGCTTACAGTTCCTGGGAAATATGCTAAAGGCAGCACTAAAGACCCAGTTTGAGCCTTGCTTTACAGGAAGGTTGACCTGGAGTAAGGCAATGGGTCCACCAGACCTCCGAACTCTGGCTGGGCTATCCCAGCCATCATGGGCTCCAGGTCTGGACCATGGATTACTGAGAATGACTTGAGTAAAACATAGGCTCAAAGTTACCGAATGCCCTTGGTTGACACCTCTATTTCCCTCCTAGTGAAGCCATGGGTGCAGGAATGAGGCATCCAAGACACTGACTGTGATCTATAACCTGAGAATGTGTGAGCAGAAGTCCAAGGTGAACAAAGTCACATGGTCCCACTTTGTACTCTGCACATGCACTGGTGTGAGCAGCTCCTCCATGGCTCTGTAAATGGGTAGCCAGAAGGACATGTGAAGATACTCCTCAGCTTACAACAGGTTATGTCCTGATAAACCCAATGTAGTTTGAAAATATGGTAAGTTGAAATGCATGTAATGCGCTTAACCTACCAAGCCTCATGCTTAGCAACACAGTGCACGTCTCTTCATGATTCCCCGGCTGACCGGAAGCTGTGACTGCCACTGCTGTGACTGCCCAGCATCACATCAGAGGATCATTGTGCATCTTGCTAGCCTTAGGAAAAAATAAAATTGAAAATCCAATGTGTGTTTCTCACTGACCGTGTATCACTTTTGTACCATCTTAAAGTCAAACCATCATTAAATTAGGGAGCATCTGTACTTTGAAGTAATCGTGATTATTTTTATCTATTGCTATACACTGAATGCTATGTTCCATTCCCAAATTCATATTTTAATATATTAACACTCAATATGATGATAATAAGAGGTGATGGCTTTGGGAGGTGAATGGGATTAGCATTCTTCACAAGGAATTCCTAGAGAATGCATTTGCTTCTCCTGCCAGAAGAGGCCATCCATAGACCAGGCAGCAGGGTCTCACCAACATCTGTTCTGTTGACAACTTGACTTTGGACTTCCCTGCCTCTAGAAATATGGGGGATAAATTTCTGTCATTTATTAATATCCAGCTTGTGGTATTTTGTTATAGCAGCATAAACGATCTCAGACATCTAAAACCCAACAAACACTTGAAGGAGTTTGTACAATCCTTCTAGGTTCTGCGCATTTGGCTGATGTGGTCAGGAATGTTCTCATTACCAACAGTTACCTAAAGGTGGAGATGAAAAATAAAAATCCTTGAAGTCAACAATTTTAAAATACAAAGACCCAGAGGTCCAGAGATGCCACGTGACTTGCTGCAGATCCTGAGGCTGGCTGAAGGCAGAACTTGCTGTCCCAGGTCAGCTTTTTATGTCATTTCTACTCATACAATTCCTGATAGGCTCTTTGCAAGATTTGTTAATTTCTGAGACCACCATGAAAAATAAATGTATGCTACCATATCGAACTTTTTTGCCTAAAAAATTAGACTATTTACCTAAGTTTTAATTTTGTAATTGGCTGAAAAATGTTTTATTTCATTATTCCATAAGAAAAGCTAATATCACAAAAGCATTAAATATGTCCAGGAATGACATGGGCTGTTTTAAAAAGGCCTTGCCTGTGAAATCAAATCCAAGGAGCAGGTTTCCAGCTAATGAACAGATGGAAACACTTCTTTTAAGGTAAAATTCCAGAAAACCAGCTTTATACTGAAGGGATGTGAAATGCCGTGGTACATTCTCCTTTCTGAACCAATAGATGATATGAATGTCAGAAAGAAAAGCTTGATGATAGAAGATGGTCTCTCGGACTGGAGCTGAAATCAAATTGGACTTCACTATCTGTGGATGGCATCAGTAGCCACATTGCTTCTTTCTCAGTTTACTCTCTGACCTGACCAGACTCAGAAAAGGAAATTCCTCTCTTTTATTTGAAAATAAGGCTCAACAGCAGTGCCTGCCTTAGGGCTTACTCATCTTCCCTCCCTGGGACTCTGTCCTGGAAGCACATCTCCTACTTCTTCTATCCGCATAAGCTCCATCAATGCGCACACTTGTCTATAAATCAACATGCAGTTGTTTCCCATCCCACAAAAAAAAAATCTCCTCCAAATGTCTACACATGTGATCATTGTGCAGAATTCTTTTTAACCATGCTTTGTCCTCAGGGCTCACGTTTCTCTGGATGCAGAATATAGTGTACATTTTCCTGGCACATAGGAGTCATTCAAAAAAGGTTTGCTAAAGTAGTGAAAGATTAAAGTGAATGAGTTTACAATTTTCCCCTCATCCCTGCCATCTTAGGAATCATATTAGATAAGGTATAAATGGATATCACTTTCTATTTCTCATATATGTGAACGTCAGTTTCTTTCTTCAAACATTGGTTGAGTCCCCAATATATTCTGAACCATTTTTCTCCCCTCTGGGACACAATTTCCAGCTTTATAGGACAAACAGGGCATACAGATGGAAATTATGAAACAATGTATAAAGTACAAAGAAAATGATGAAGAAAGAATCATCACTTTCCCCGTTACGAGCTCTTCACAAGGCGCAGGGTATTACCATGGGGATTTGAGGGTGTGGAAGTTAGTGGGGAAAGACAAATGTTCCAGACAAAGGCAAGAGAACCTATAGAAAGGTATGAACCAAATACTGGCAGTCTGCTGTGGCACCTGGGATAGATGGTGGCATTCAGAAGTTATGCCTAAAAGGAACAGAGGTCGGGTCCACGAGATTGTGTTCTGAAAGACCTGGTGTGTCCTGCTAAGGGCTGGGAATTTGTTGTCAAGGAAAATGGGAGCTAAAGTATTGTTAGCAAATAGATGCTGCATAGTTGGCTGATATTATCAGGAATACTCTCATAATTGACAATTCCTAAAGGGGGAGATGGAAAATAAATCCACCTAAATGAACATATTTGTGTTTTAGGGCCATCATATAACAATATTGAAAAAGACAGCTTTTACAAAATAAAACATCAGGAGAGATACTCAGCAGAATGAGGGGTTTTCTGTCCTTAATAGGGTGCAGATGCTCAGTGGAATAGAGGGAAGAATTAAGAATTTAGGATTGACCTGAGACCAGAATAGTGATTTCTATAGGCTGGGAAGAGTGTATGAGCTGACCAGACTCAGAAAAGGAAATTGTAGAAAAAGGAGGTTGGATTTCATCTGTGCAGTCTGAAGGCATGTATGTAAATATCATACTGAATCCCATTAATATATATGATTGATACATATAAGCAGGAAAATGTTAAAACACACACACACACACACACACACACAATGTATGGAGCTGAGCCATGTGAGTGAGGGCCAAGTGGAGTGGTCTAGTTAAGTTCAGGAGAGAGACACAGAGTCCCACATAGCAGGCTTGAAACTTGAACTAAGTTGGTTTCAAGATCCGTTTGTGAGTCCCTAATCATTAGAAGGCAGCTGAGAGCCGTATAGAGGGCAAATTTTACCCAAATGTTATATGTTTAGTCTCTTTTCTATTCAAACTTCCTGCGCTCAATTCAAAGTCATCTTAAAGCACTCATAAAGCTTTATAAATCTTCATTCCATCCTATTTACAGGGAGAATTCCAAAGTTCCTATATTAGCATCCAAGGACCCTTTAAAATGTGTCCCTAGGCTGCTTCCTATTATTCCTTACAGGTACCCAGCACCAGCAGTTCTCAAAGAGCAGTCTGAAAATGCTTGGGGATTTTTGTCTCTCTTTCATTTGTGTATGAGGGAAAATAATGGTGGGGGCGAAACATCAATTTGAGGTTTCTATTTGGTTAGAGGGTTCAACAATACACTCAAAACCAGTAATGTGTGTATACGTGTGTGTATTTGCATGTACTCACATACATAGATATCATTTTTTAAGATAAATTTAGTACAGGGTGGCTTCACTAACCTGCCCACACTGGTTTGTAACCTTCTGCTGCTGGAACACAAAGCCCATCAGCAAAGGCAGCTGCATGAGTCATAATCCCACTAATTTCTCATGAGCACTGGGAGCAGAGAAGGGTGGAAGGTCAGGAGGAGAGAGCTAGTGGTGATAGAACACAGGGGCTGGGCAGAGTGGGGGAAGGGCTGGTTTTTTTGACATGAACAATATGTACAGATCATGAGAGGAGCTATAGTGTTTTAGAGGAGTACTCTTTTAAATAATAATTGTTATTTTTACTGAACATTTCCACTGTACCAGGTACTTAGGCATGTTCTCTTATTCAACATCCCCACAGCCTTACGTTTTCCCAGTGAAAACTTGTGGCTTTGAGAACACAAACCCCTTCAGTATGTTGAAATATGTTCTCATCCCAGGTGTGGTCTGCTGGACTAGCCACCTTGCTGCAAGTCAGGGGAATTTACTTCCAGGACAGGGTCCAGGCAACTCATAGCCACACTCCCAGGGAATAGATTTTGATGATGCATATCCATGTGAATTTTCAAATTCTTAGAATGTTAGAAATTTAGGAAAATAGCAATAAGGGATTAGCAGGAAACTTTGTTCAAAGATTAAGCAAAAGCTTTTGTCCCAAGTGCAGGGGCTACAGGAGTGTTCCAGGGTCTATCTACATACTGAATGGTTCTCCCCTGTGAAGGGCTCTCCCCTGCTTCTCCCTGTCACCTTCACCTCAGAACTATCTGCTCCCCACAGGCAGGAAGTGAACTTGAGCTCTTTGCTCAGGAGAGGTCCTTCTGGTGGAAAGGGTTACCTCTCTGCAGGGCTTACAAGAAAGGAAGGGGTGTTGCCAACCTGATTTAAGAGGGCTGAAGCTATCTGAACAAAAACACCCTTCTCTCAGGAGAATTGAGACTCCAGACACCGTGAAAGACAAGCCATAACGAATTCAAAGGAACTATGATCAAACCACAACCAACACAAACAATATCCCCACCCTCACTAACCCAGCCCTTTAAGCAGAAGAAGGGTTTGTAAAGGTTTCAGTGCTTTGGAGTTTCCACTTCCACATGTTACGAAGTCCACACCTGAGCTCTGCAGCAGCACAGCATACAGCATGAGAGTTTGGTTGTCAGGCCACTGTGGGAGGATGAGCTATGCCACTCACAGGCATGGCAGAACCTCTTAGTTCCCAGCCTTCACAGATTCCATGATTTCAATTCAGAAGGGGAACACCTTCCTCGGCACTATGGTTCTTTGGGGCCAAGAACTGACTTCACCACACAAATAGTCAGAATAACTCCAAAAGAGCAATCTGACTTTCTTGGGCTGGGAAGAACCATTTGTGTGTGAATGAAAGGAATGGGTATGTGTTCAATGTGTACCTCACATGGGATATTTTACTCAAGATGGTCCCCTCAGCAATGTAAAGAGAAGGGCACTGACTTCCTGGGTCTGAAAACCTCTACTCAAGGCTCACTTCCCAACACTCACCATCCTGCTATGCATTTGCTGTGCTGGCTCCTCTTCTACACATTTCCTGGGCTTCTTCACAGAAGCTAACATCATTTCAGATGGGTCCATATCATAGGAAGGCCATGCTTGTGACTTCAGGGGCATGAAAACACTACATGGCTGTCCCTCGTCATTCTCAGAGGCTCTCTTTGAGAATCTGAGCGGCTCTGACTCTCCCTGTGGTTTTTTCAGTTGTTTGTATGTACAGCTTATTCATGAGAGGTCCTTGTATTTTTTCTCCTGGTAAATTCTTTATTAAATAATTCTTGGAGAGATACAGGCCACTGATTTTCTGCAATTTGCATCACCACACTTTAACTTATGTTGAAAGCTGAGCCTTTGGGTCCTCTTGTTTTAGAAGCATATTAATATTTCTGTGACCTTTACTAGAAGGCAGTTGAGACATATTCTTTTAAATAGCAAAAGTAAGAAAACCAATAACCTAAAATGCATATTTCTGACCCTAGTTTGATGAGCAAGTTAGGGAAGATAAGTCTTTTCCCAAAGAACAAATGCAAACAAGGGAATCTGTAAAGTTCAAGTACAATAAAGAATTGTACTTGAACACTCCCGCCCCCATTCATATTGTATCTCACATAATTCCTATGGATTTTTACAGGACTATATATTCAGTCAGTATTTGGAAGTCAAAGTGCAAGGAGACAGAAAAAAGCTGCCTGTCCAAAGTATACAACCCCTGAACCACACAGAGCTACAGCAAGTGCTCAGCATCTTTCCTCATCTTTATGCTCAGTTTCCCTGGGGTTCAGCCAGAATTTATAGGAACCAACTGCCCATGAGACCTGGATTTGATTTTGCAGCTGTGAACCTCCTCATTGGGTATCCCGATGCCTGAAGGGCATAGAGATGCAGCGCTTTCTCTCTATGTACCCACTTTGCTAAGCAGAGCTCCAAATCAAGGCAGACTTAATGCTTGAAAGCTGACCACCTTAGTTGGGGCGGAAGCTGGGATGGAGGCCATGGCGCCATAGGAGCTAAGAATCAACTTGAAGGCCAAGGTTTTCCTTAGTTTTGGTCCTCCCAACAACG
The DNA here is from genome assembly GCF_021218885.2 of Marmota monax. Taxonomy (NCBI): domain Eukaryota; kingdom Metazoa; phylum Chordata; class Mammalia; order Rodentia; family Sciuridae; genus Marmota; species Marmota monax. The sequence continues at coordinate 112,400 of NW_026693953.1, read as the reverse complement.
ACTGAAATACTGTTGTTATTGGAATTTTCTTGGACTAGCTTTTCTGCAATAATTCATATTAGTAATAGAAATAACAATAATGAAGGACCCTCAATAGACTTTGATGAAATAAGCCAGTTCCCCAAAACCAAAGGCATATGTTCTCTCTGATATGTGGATGCTAACATAACAAGAAAGAGGAAGATTAGTTTATTAGTTCATTGAACTAGACAAGGGGAATGAAGGGAAGAGGGGATGGGAATAGAAAAGACAGAATGAATCAGACGTATCTTTCTTATTCTTATATATGAATACATGACCAATGTAACTCCATATCATATACAACCACAATAATGGGATCCTAATTGGAACAAGTTATACTTATGTATGTATAATACGTTAAAATATACTCTACTGTCATGTCTGTCTAGAAAGAACAAATTTAAGAGACTTAAAAATAAAATTTAAAATTTAAAAAAAGTAAAGACCTTGAAACATTATCACTTTCTAGTGAGCACCTCAGGGAAGGCTTTGGTTATATTTGTCCTCTTAGGTAACTGAGTATAGGAGCATAGTACTATATCACCGAATGTTGGGTGACAACAGTTGGCCATCTGTATTCACTTGTTCCTCATCTATGGACTCAATCAACTGTGAATGGAAGATATTCAGGAAAAACAAATGTGTCTGTACTGAATATATACACAATTTTTTTCTTGTCCTTATTCTCTAAATGTATAGTATATCAACTATGTTTATAGCCTTTACATTGTATTCAGTATTATAAGTAATCTAGAGATAATTTAAAGTATAGGGAAAATGTACATAGGTTATATGTAAATACTATACTATGGTGTGTGTGTGTGTGTGTGTGTGTGTGTGTGTGTGGTGCTGGGGATTGAACTCATGGCCTTGTGCAATCAAGCTTATATAATAGACTTAAGCATCTGCAGATTTTTATCATCCACAGGGGATACCTATAACAAATCCCTCATGGATACCAAGATACAACAGGATCTACCTAATATACTGACTTGGGTTTGGAATTGCTGCCCTGCAGTCATTCTTTCTAGCAAGAAATGGGTAACACAGAAGTCTGATACTCCACTCATCTCCTTCTCTACTCTCTCAACTATTTGTCAGGACATTTCTCTTTGATATCTGCTTTGCCTAATACATTTTTCACCTCCCCCAGAACTTCCCTGAAGCTCAGCAATCCTCCAGGGAAACCTGAGGCTGCACTTGGCCTTGGGTAAGTGCCACCTGTGTTCCTCTAGAGCAGTCAGCCTCCATCTAGAACAATCTGTGGTGTTGACCTTACAGGCAGACCCTTCCCCCACACCCTACAGCCCCAGGCACCACACCCTGGAGGGCCTCTTCCCTCCTCTCCTCTGCTCTGATGCCTCTTCCTGCCAGTCCCCACAGGCTGCAAACCAAGTCTCTCTTTATCTTCTATCTTGTGGCTCTACCCACAGAAGACACAATAAAAACGGTCTCCCGGCACTAGAAAAATAGATTTACACCCTACGCATTTTAGGGCTTTATTTTCAAAGTGTGAATGTAAGGAAGTAAAGCTATTTCCATTTACAGTTTGCAAACTAGTAGTAGTGGAGTTTGCCCTGGAAACCCACCCAGGGTAAACAACAATGTCGGATTCTCCCTTGCCAGCCCTCTTTCTGTACACCTGTGATCAGCAGGTAGGATGAAGCCACTTTTGACTGTCAGTTTTCACCAATACCCAAGGAACACACATTTATGAGGGGCAAAATGGGAATTGCTTTGACAACAGTAATCGGGAGCATATTTAAAACCAACCATAAAGAAAACAAATACAAGTTCATTAAATAAAATCATACTACTGTTTCTGAATACAATTTGAGTAGAATCATAAGAATTTATTATGACACAATGTCACAGAAAAAAATAATGAAAACTATTGCACCCGGACTAGAATATTTGCATTTGCATTATTTCTGGCAGTTTATAAAGATCTTACTGGTGCCTAGTATAGATGCCTGTGTCCAATGGATTAATAATTACTCTCCCAAACCCAGTGCAGTTTGTGAATTCTCATCTTCAGAAAAAGTTAGATAAACTAAAATCTTTTATGGTAAATATATATAACTCGTTTCTATTGAATTACCTCTTGAGTATATTTGTGTATAAGTGAATGGAGAAGCAGACCTACATTTTGAAAGATATAATAATACTTTTTTAAACATGCAGTCTAGTTTTTTGAGAAAAATTGCTCAATTTGCTCCACTCAAGATTTAATTTTGTACTTGTCGAGTTGAGAAATTATGGCATACTGATGTTCTTTGAGGCCTCCTGAGCACACACATTGTTTAATGACTCTTTGCCACTCCTATTTGCTTGCTGACTTGACTATTGTGTGTGGACCCCATAGGTCACGTCTTCATCATTGTGTCCCAGAGGGTCTGTTGAAAGAATGAACATGCATGTGAAAAGAGTAAGCCACCCTTCCTGTGTTATCTCAGGGAATAAGATTCCCTGTCTACTATTATAAACCATGTTTATATGTGAAATCATATCACTGTGTATATGTTTTATTAGGTGACTATTATTTCACTTTCAAGAAGTTGTGGGTCCAAGTAAGTCAGGTCCATTAATATTTCCAGGAAAGACTGGGTACAAGGCACACACCTGAAATCCCAGCAGCTAGGGAGGCTGAGGAGGGAGGATCGTAAGTTCAAAGCCAGCCTCAACAAAAGCAATGCACTAAGCAACTCAGTGAGACCCTGTCTCTAAATAAAATACAAAATAGGGCTGAGGATGTGGCTCAGTGGTCAAGTACCCCTGAGTTCAATATCCTGTACCAAAAAAAAAAAAAGGAAGAAAAAAGAAAGATTTTCAGGAAAGGTAGATCAACTGGAGAACTTGGATGAGCCTCTGATTCTGAAACCCAAGCTGGTAACATGAATGCCTCAGGGTGCATGATAAAGACTGGTGATGATCAAGTAACCACTTTTGAAGGAGGTATTTTAAAATATCAATTCTGAAAATGTATCTTTCAGAGAAACATCTAGTCATTATTTAATTACAACTCTTTAATTTGCACTTTCCTCCTTTGTCTTTTACATTTAGCAGTTTATGGCTCCAGATGTCTACCCTGGGCTAAGTGGAAAAAATGAATTTATTTTAGAATATTCTCACTAATAATAAAATAACTCTGAATTGTAAGGTTGTTCCTACCACCGGGTAATTGCCATTTCTAACTGCAAAGGAAATTTGAACAGTTTTTAAGGGAGGAATCTGATTTTCTTTTTTCTTCTCCAGCCTCTATTCCATAGTGGGCGTGAAACACTAATTTTAATGTAATCTGTATATTATTGATTTTCTTAAGCATCTAAGTATCTCCTGATACTGTAAGAATCTTTAAGCAGACACTGACAAATGTAAAACTATGTAGGAAGCAGGGATGGGGTGGGGGAGCATATCCACAAACCACCAGAATCTGTGGTATACACCAAAATGACTCAAAAGTCTTCTTAAAATAGCAGTTTTGAATGTGAAACTCTGGCTTACTTATATTTGTAAGCCTCTTAGTTAATTAATATACTATTTAATCAGCTTTGAGCTTCCTGGCAGGCAGGGGAAAATAGAGGCACTTTACCCTTTATAAATTTTAGTCATCTATATACTATAAACCTCAAACTTTAGAAATGATTGAGTTGGATAATAAGATTCTGAGACTCAGAACTATTTCTTCAGGAAGAACAAACGTTTTCTTAAAAGGGATTTGTAATAGTTTATTATATTAGGGGCTTTGAAGAGTTTTAGGGATTTTTTTTATCACTTTTCATATGTTCCAATTTTAAAGAAATACATGTTTACTGAGTAACAATAAAATGCCATTACCTATTATTCTGGAAGTAATAACTATTAGTCCCTTTTTAAACATCTCCCTGTATTATTCTATATATACATACAAACTAAATTTAAATGCTGTTGTAAAATGTACATGTGCCCCTTTTTCTATGACAATAAATATTGAGCTTTATTATGTTTCTAATGCATTTCAACATATAGTCATTTCTCTGTATCCATGGGTTACTGAGTCCCAAACTACCCTCTTCCCATACCAAAATCTGTGGATGCTTGAATGTCTTACATGAAATATTGTAGTATTTGCATATAACCTATGCAATCCTCTCTTATACTTTAAATCATCTCTAGATTATCTATAATACCCAGTACAAAGTAAATACTATGTGAATAGCTATTATACTGTATTGTTTAAGAAACAACAGGAGTCTGTACTTATTCAGAACAGATACAATTAACAAAAAGATTTTCAATCTGCAGTTGTTTGAATTTAGGAATGTGGGACCAATGGATATGGAGGAAAACCTATGTATTCTTGTGCAACAATTTATCAAATTTCTTCTCAATGGGCGTTAAGTTGCCTCTGTTTTTTTCTTAATTAAATAAATGGCTGCACGTTTAACATTTTTATGCAGACACATTTGCTCAATTGTATAATTGCTTGCTTGACAATATCCTTAAAGTGAAATTACTAAATTGAAATGTATGCCACTTGAAAAGGTGTTTGAAACATTTTGCAAATGTCCTAGAAGGGTGTTCCCAATGTAAACCTCTAACTGCAGTACTGAATAATGTCTCTTCCCTCCATCATCAATTCATGGGTGAAACATGACATATAGTCACTTCTCCAATACTTCTGAGGTATAAATATTCTATTTATTGGCCACTAATATTTCTTAGTTTTTGAATTTTTAAAAATATTTTTGCCTTGATTCTTAGTTTAACATTTTTAAAAAACCATAGCCTGCTTTTATAAATAAAATATGAATCCTTTGATATATTTTCCCAACAGATTCATTTTAAAAATTTCGGTGGCATCTTCTATATTAAAAGTCTTTTTTTCCCCTTCATGGTTTTTTGCTTCAGTGTCCTCTTCAGACAAAATTTTCTACACACGTATCCCCACCTCGTATTTTAAATGAATTCCCCTGAACTTCCAGGTAATCTAAGACTCTACTGTGTCTATTTAAATCTTTATTCTGTGAATAGTTTAATGGATCTACTCGACTTTTTTTTTATTTCCAAGTAGTTGCCTCAATAGCTTCTATTGAAAAAAATCTATCCTCTACTCATGGGTTCAGAATGATTTCATCTGTTCATTTCTAATTTTCTATTCTGCTCTATCATATGGATCATGTTTTTTCATATTACTGTACTTTTGTAGAATTTCTACATCACATTGACTAGAATTATTATTAGTGTGAATTTTTTCCTTGTATTTATGTAATCCCTGGGGATAAATAAAAGCTTAGAGATGACATTGTAGGGGAGACTGGGCTTTGAGGACAGTGAGTAAGGGACAAGTTGCTGACCTAATAAGAAGTCCATGTGCTAGCTCCCAATTCTCAGAAATAACCCTTCAGAATTAGAAAAGCAGATGCTATCCCTGTGACTATCTTCCTTAATTTTTATAACTTTCAGATTCTGGCCACAGAAGCCCAAATACTACCACTCACACTCACAGGTTAAGGGCCTAGAGTACTGGCATTTCTGTGTTGTCTTTTGTTGTGTCTGGTCTCAATTCGAGGTCTGTGGTGAGCATGATTTGCATTTTATCTTCACAGGTGAGAAATATGAATGAGTTATGGAGCAAAAGGAGAGTCACCATCTCTCATCTCCTGGTTGAGGTCAAAGGAGAATACCGATAAAGCCAACATCCTTCTAGAAGCAGCTTTTGGAGGCGCACAAGATTTCACAAGGACCCTGATGGTTGTGCAGACACTTGCACTGTGGAAAATAGATAAATGATCTTAGTCTTCAAAATGTTTAGGTCGGTGTCAGTGCTGCCCTGCCATAGAAAGACCCAGAATGATGAACAGGTACCTCAGATGTTGAGCAGCAACATCTCTGATGAAGCAGCTTGCCAAGGATGTTTACCAAAAAATGTAATCTCAGATATCCACATCAATCTACAGATAGGACAGGGCTAACGCTGCCCCATTTGTGTTTTGCTGAGAATCTTCCAGAGTTGAAGATTTTTTTTTTTTGATCTGATTATTTTTTTTTCAGAGACTTGCTCTTTCTGAAAATAATTAAGGCTATAAAATTGGGTTTAGATGAAGTCATTGCTTCTCGAAGGCGAGTCAAGTCCTCAGGATGGATGGCTGCTCATCTTCCTGTTTGTCCTGGTTAAAGAGTCAACTTCCAAGTCTATTTAGTTGTTCACTGAGGAAATAAATGACTCCACAAGAAAAATAGTTGATTTTCCCTTTCAGTTGGAAAATAAAGGCCACGCTACACCTTAAAGAATTTTTACAGTTACTTAGACTTCTGTGGGACAACTATTTGTTCTGAATTTTAGGGGAAGAAGGAGAATATCAGGTAGAAGCCCTGAGATACATTTCAGAAAACCCAAGAAATGCACTGAGCTTTTTGTTTCTCTTTGTTTTGTCTTGTTTGTTTGTTTTAATATTTCCATGGAGGTGATCCAATTTGCAAAGAAATGGAGGTGGGTGGGGTGGTAAGATATCTGAACTCAGGAAACCTGAGTTCCAGATAAATACTTCTCCTAGGCTCAGTACATTTTATTCAAGGGAGATTGATCAAGTTGTTTTGTGCATGTACAAATGCAGCCTAATAAATCTCTCTATTATGTACAACTATAATGCACCAATAAAAACATTTTAAATAGCAACATATATGTAAAATGCCTGCTATAAGAATTTATGATAGGGTTGCAAGGTCAATGAGCTAAGGTTTATGAAAGTATTTTGTGAACTTTAATGGGTTCTACAGATATGTACACACACATATAAATATGCTGAAGGGCCAAAAGGACCCCCACAGCCTGCATACAAAACTGGACTGATTGTGCACTTACATTCTCTTTGGTCGAGGCCATTCCAACCTGAATCTCGGCACGAGTGATCCTTTCTGCCTAAGGGCCCTCATGGAACCCAGGATGTGTCTATTTGAGAAACACCAGAGTAAATCAAGAGTGTATTTTTCCCCTCTACATATAGTTGTTGTCCCCATGTGGTGATGTCCCCCATGTGACAAGGAAGAATGTGACTATCTCTCTCCATGGTCCAACTTTCCCATTGATAATGTGTTGGTTTTTGACAAGTTCATCCTTGATCCTCAAATTTATGATCTAGGCTGTGCAGTTATAACCCTGCTGGTTGTGTCACATTACCAGGATGGGAAACCTCTAGAGAGACCCAGTATTCCCAGCCTGAAGAGGAGTCTCCTGCAGCAAATCCTGGTGGGGTGGTTTTCAGGGTCTCAGCTGCCATTGTGGATTGGTTCATGTCCGGCTGAGGCAGGGCAAGATTGCACTGCCTTTTACACCACAACTCATTCACACACACTCAGACCGTGGCTGGCTCTTGTATTTTCCCATCATGTAATACACAATGCCTTTCCAGGATGAGTGGCTTAGAAATCTCTCTCGGGGTGTGGCTTCTTTCAGAGGTCTATCGGTTTTTTTTCTATTCTGTTGAAGGGGTTGTAAGGTTTCACAGTTGTGACCATTCGTGAAAGCGGTGCCTGATGACAGAATTGGTCAACTTTCATTTCTTTCCATAAGACGCTAGGATAGAATAAAGGAAGAAAAAGAAAAAAATTAACATACAAAGTCAACATAAAGACAGATAACTTCAGGGTCTAGGATTGTGGCTCAGTGGTAGAGCACTTGCCTAGCACACAAGAGGCATTGGGTTCAATCCTCAGCACTATATACAAAAATAAATAAAATGAAGTTATTATGTCCATTTACAACTAAGAATATTAAAAAAACCTTCATATCTTTCCCAACTCATGGTACACATAAATGGGGTGGTGGTGTGGGGGCTAGGGGAGGACTGAAGAAAAGGAGACTGTGTATGATTAATTCTGTCTGCCTTCAGTTTCATTTCATGAAAATCTATGTGCTGAGAATTACTGTAGGTCCTTCCAAAGGGGGTTATTCTGCCAAGAGGCAGCCGAATGACACAACAGTTACTGCAGAAAGCTTCTATGGGGTGAGCCAGAGCACTGAGGGGACAAAAGAGATATGTTCACCTCGGTGAACCGGCATTCTTATGGAGTCCACATCAAGAAGCATGAGGCAGCTCATGAAGATGGCAAAGTGAAGCGGGCAAGAGGGCTGGGCCTGGGGGAGGGCTGGTGGTGACAATGAGAGACTGGGGTGGAACACTCCAGTAGCCACCAAGGTGAGGAGCAAGGTGAAGAGTTTGCATTTTCCTTCTTCTGGCTGGTGGGTTGAGGTTGTGAGCTCACAAAACCATCTGCTCACCCACCCCTCTTTGTGTCTTAGTTTGCTGGTCTAAACAGTAGGAACAAATTTGCCCTACCACATCTCTTGTGAGAATGAAAGAAAGCATATGGAGGAGGTGACGGTGTCAAGTACCATGATGCTTTATCCTTTGGTCACGGCATTCCTGAACTCCCTATTGTACCAGAGGTGGCAGTCCCAGCACTAACATGCATTCTGCCAAATATTGTGAATAAGCCCAAGCCCATGGCCTGTAGTGATTCTTCTGCAAATGTGTTGCTCTTTCAATCACATGTGACACTCATGTGCAGCAAGTGACAGATCTGGTGTGGGAAATTGCCTGCCCCCATGTGCCACTCAATCCAAAGTGGTTTTGTTTTTATGCTGTGATTACTAAAAAGTTTGTGTGTGTGTGTGTGTGTGTGTTTGTGTACATGTGTGTGTGTGTATATATATATATACACACACACATACACACATATATAGAGGTGTATATATATATATATATATATACACACAAACATGTGTATATGTGTGTATATATTTGTATATATACACATATATGTTATATATACAAATATAAGCAACATCTACTGGGGAGAAGCCAGCCATCAAGGGGAAAGCTGGGAGGAGGGAGGGATGAACAGTATTCAAGAACTCAAAGGGAAGGTTGAGCTTTTAGAAAAGTCAGATCATTAGAAAAGTTAGCCTTTAGAAAAGTTGGAGCTCTATATTTGTATATATACACACATATATACATATATACACACACATTTACATGTGTGTATGTATGTATGATTATATATGGCTTTTTAAATTATCATTATGGCTGCTAAAGTGAGAATGCCAGCATTGGTTCAAGGTCCACTCTGGTATGAGGGAACACATAAAAAAAAAACAAAAACTATGTGATGGAAACAAGAGTTGGGAGAAGCTCTTAGGTCCCTAGTCCCTTACTCATGAATATGGAGATCTACAACATGCCTTCTTACCCACCTTTAGTACATCCTCATCTCCTCACTTCAGATCTCTTTCAGGCATCTCTTGTGTTTATTCTGTGTCTCATCCCAGTATAAATCCTAAGGCACTTGAGTGATTGTACACCTCATGCAATGTTTGGGATGGAGACCCCTTTGTATTGACATTCAAAAAAGCATAAGCAACTTCAAAACTCCAAGCCACCACTGTAGTCTTATCATCCACAGAGATCCATGATATAGGCACTGTCCATGTCCTCTGCATGAAGAGGTGTCCACAGTTCCTCTTCTCCCCTATCAGTCCATGATGTGGCAGGCAGGGCACTTGGCCTCACTGGTGATGTTAGTATCCAGATGACTAGAAGTGAAGGAGAGGAGACTGGGAGGAAATAGAAGCAGGCAGCAGGGGAGTGATTGTTTGCTTCTTAAAGAAGTTTAGAAGTGAAAGGAAAAAGAGGAGCTCAGAGGGGCACAGTGGGAAGACTCAACTGTCAACTGGGTATTTTCATAAGCAACTGTCTACTGTGGAGAAGCCAGCCATCAAGAGGAAAGCAGGGAAGAGGCAGGGATGAACAGTATCAAGAACTTAAAAGGTTGAGGCTTAGAAGAGTCAAAGCCTGTCTTCTTGGGAGGGAAGGGGAAAAGTACTGATGAAATAGAGATTCAAGTCCTTGGCCCATTTATTGATTGGGTTTTTTTTTTTTTTTGGTACTTAGCTTTTTGAGTTCTTTATATACCCTAGAGATTAGTGCTCTATCTGATGTGTGAGGGGTAACAACGAAAAGTGTTGGTGAGGATGTGGGGAAAAAGGCACACTCCTACATTGCTGGTGGGACTGCAAATTGGTGCAGCCAATATGGAAAGCAGTATGGAGATTTCTTGGAAAATTGGGAATGAAACCACCATTTGACCCAGCTATCCCTTTCCTCGGTCTATACCCAAAGGACTTAAAAACAGCATACTACAGGGATACAGCCACATCAATGTTTATAGCAGCACAATTCACAATAGCTAAACTGTAGAACCAACCTAGATGCCCTTCAATAGATGGATGGATTAAAAAAATGTGGCATATATAAATGATGGAATATTACTCAGCAATAAAAGAGAGTAAAATCATGGCATTTGCAGATAAATGGATGGAGTTAGAGAAGATAATGCTAAGTGAAGTTAGTCAACCCCCCCAAAATCAAATGCCAAATGCTTTCTTTGATATAAGGAGGCTAATTCATAGTGGAATAGAGAGAGGGAACATGGGAGGAATAGACAAACTCTAGATAGGGCAGAGGGGTTGGAGGGGAAGGGAGGGGGCATGGGGTTATAAATGATAGTGCAATATGATGATCATTATTATCCAAAGTACATGTATAAAGACATAAATTGGTGTGAGTATACTTTGTATACAACCAGAGATATGAAAAATGTGCTCTATATGTGTAATAAAAAAATGTAATGCATTCCTCTGTCATGTATAAATTTTTTTTAAAAAGAAAAAAAAATCTCTATTTCAGAGATTCATATTCAGATGAATGGCAGGGGAAATGAGGGGTCACCTTGGACAGCCCAGGTCTCTTGACAGGGGTGTGGGGAAGGGACTAGAAGCTTAGGTAGACTAAACAGTTTGAAGATAGCACCACAAGGATTAGTCTAGTAGTCTCTTAAAAGAAAACCAGATTATAGAGAAAAAGTAAGCATACAACAAAGGCTAAGATTCAGGAATTCCCAGGGGATGCCCATGTGTAGAAATAATAGGAAAAAATGCATCAGCTCAAGTAAGACATAAACAGAAGGAAGTTACCTCACTATGTTCCCATGATACTCTGCAGAGAGACACCTGGGCTCACACTCTCTGGAAATTTTTAAAAAATTAAATATAGTGTTACAAAAACTCAGAGGTGACTCTTTTTGGTGGATAGTCTCAAGGGACCAATTTTCTAATCACAAGAGCAAACCTAAATGCAGATGGCAGGTCCATATAGGGATATTTTAAATTTAAACTCTCCTTATCTCTTCCCCACTGTACTTCCTTGTGCCCCAGGGAGTTATTGTGAAGGGTGAATAAGGAGGTTGTAGATTGGGGTAGTGTAGATCCAATACAAGCCATCACCTAGTCAGGGGTGACACTAGCTGATGTCATTTTCTCCAGAATCTTATCTGGAATGAGAACACTAGAGAAACCACTTCAGAGGGTTCTGGGCTCTCACTCCAGGGTAGTAGATGACAGCTGTGTATGCAGTATGTGTGGATGGGGGGAGGGTTATGGGAACCCCCACTAGGGAGTATTCATGAACCTGAAACTAGACCTAGCATCCCCATGAAAGACTCAAGTTCTTCTCTCTAATTATAATAGTAGGGAATAGTTTTCCACTTAAAGGTAGATATTTATCTTAAAGATAAAATGATATTTTTTCCACACATTGGATAATTGACTTATGTGATTATGGAAATTTGTTAGAGCAATAGGATGTTGGGATGGAAATCTCAGATATTTGAGGTGAGAAAATAGATTATATAGGAAAAGATGAGGGATTACAAATGTAAAGCACTTGCTTTGTCTGAACGGCTTTGATTTGGCTCCCTCAATGGTGAACCATCCAGCCACAGGGTTTTTATCTGAGTTCTTTGTGGGGGACAAATCTAAATGGTAGATATAAGAACATATTTAACTTTGACATTGTTTCTTAATGTCCTTACATGTAGTGAAACGTGTTAACTGTCTAAATGTTTATCACTCTGCCTTTGAAATTTGCTTTGTAACATTTAAAAATGTGTTTGGACATTGACCATGGATATGATTGTTTAGATATCACACAAAAGCTCAGGATACAAAATTAAAGACAAGTAAATGGAACTACAATAAACTGAACAGCATGATTAGAGCAAAGGAAACAATTAACAAAATAAAAGGGTCACCTATGGATGGACAAAAAATATTTTCAAACTATATGTATAATAAGGAGTTAAGAGCCAAAATTTTTAAAGAATTCATAAAATCAATAGCAATAAACAAACAAACAAAAACCACATAGTCTAGTTAAAATATGGGCAAAGGACCAGAAGAGGCATTTTATCAAAGAAGATATAACAATGGCCAATAAGCATGTGAAAAAATGTTCAATATCACTAATCATCACAGAAATGGAAATCAAAACCATATGAGATATCACCTCACAATCATAAATAGGAAATTTACTTCATCACAAGATAAATAGGAAAGCTATTATCAAAAAGACAAAAGATAACAAGTGTTGGTGAGTGTGGGGAGAAAAGGGAAGCTTTGCATATTGGTGGTGAGAGTGTACATTGGTGAAACCATGAGGAAAATAGATGGAGGTTCCTCAAAAAATTATAAATAGAACTACAATATGATCCAGAAATTCCTATTGGGGGTACAGTATCTATCCAAAATAGGTGAAGTCACTACCTCCTAAAGACAGCTCCACCCCAAATTCAAGGCAACATTATTCATACTAGCCAACATATGGAATATATTTAGGTATCCATTGATGAATAAAGAAAATGTAAGATAGCTGAGCATGGCAGCACACTCGTGTTATCCCAGAGGTTCAGGTAGCTGAGGCAGGAGGATTGCAAGTTCAAAGCCCCAGCAACTTCATGAGGCCCTAAGCAACTACTGAGACCCCATCTCAAAAAAAAAAAAAAAAAAAAATCTATATATGTATGTGTGCGTGTGTGTGAGTGTGTGTGTGTGTGTGTGTGTGTGTGTGTGTCTGGGATGTGGCTCAGTAGTTAAGTGCCCCTGGGTTCAATTCCTGGTACAAAAAACAAAAGTAAGATAGACTAGATACACAGACATAGATATAGCTAATAGAACATTATTGAGACTTTAAAAAGTAGGAGATCCTGACATTTACTACAACCTGGGAGAACCTAAAGGACATTATGCTAAGTGACATAAGTCAGACATGGAAAGACTGTCTCACTTATATGTCAAATATTTTTAAAAAGTCAAAGTCAAATATAGAAAGAGAACGGAGTAGTGGTTATGAAGGGGAGGCTGTGGGGAGGAAATGGGGAGCCATAGGTCAAAGGATAAAAAGTAGCAGACATGTAGGATGAACAAGTCTAGAAATCTAAGGTACAACATGAGGACAGTAGCAGTAAAAATAGTGTACTCTATTCAGAATTCTTTTACATAATTATTTTTAATGTTTTCATTAGTGCATCATAGTTATACATAATACTGGGGTTCATTTTGACATAATTATACATGTATGGAATATAATTTACTCTACTTCAGTCCCTAGGATTTCCTCTTTCCCTCCCCATCTCTCTCCACTTGGTCCCCTTTCCTCTACTCCACTGGTCTTCCTTGTATCTAGTTATTTTTTTAAAATTAGTGCTTTAGAGATACACATAAAGGGGAAATTTACTGTGGTATATTCATATGTGTACAAAGCAAATTTTGGTCAATTTCATTCCATCATTCCTTTTTTTTTTTTTCCTGTCCCTACTTCCTTCCCCTCAATCCCCTTCCTCTACTCCACTGATCTCCCTTTTATTTTCATGGAATCCTTCCCACCACACACACACACACACACACACACCTTTTCGCTCTTATTTTGCTCTAGCTTCCAGATGCGAGAGAAAACATTTGACCCTTGACATTCTGAGTCTGGCTTATTTCAATTAGCATGATGTTCTTTAGTTGCATCCATTTATTTACAAGCAAATGGCATATATTCCTTATTTTTTATGGCTGAGTAAAACTCCACTGTGTATCTATACTACATTTTCTTTATCCATTCATCTCTTGACAGGCACATGGGATGTTGCCATATCTTGGCTATTATAATTTGCACTGTTGTAAACATTGATATGCTTGTATTACTATATTATGCTTATTTTAGTTCTTTAGTGCTGGGAGCCATTAGCCAAGTAGGTATGACAATTTCCTTGCCAGCGTACCCCATGTTGCTGACATGTTGCAGTGACATTGAATGTAAGTGACCTTGCTCAAGGACCAAGGCAGATTAGGGTGTTCCCGGTTTTAAGATAATCTTGTTTAGGGCGTTCCCAGTTTAGGTTCCAGGTTTAAGGTTTAAGATTATTCCTGCTGGGAATAGGGCGTATCCTGCTGCCTGAGTTCCCCTTGAGTTCTCACGGGATTCAGACAGTATATTTTGGAGATAGAAGCCCAGTGGAGGTGGATTTGGGCAGAGAACGTGGATTTGGGCAGAGAACGTGGATTTGGGCAGAGAACTTGGATTTCCCCAGAACGTGATTGTAGACGGCTGGTGTGAGTTCGGGAATAAAGAGTTGCTGTTTGAATCTACAAGCTGTGTGGTGGCTCGTGATTGTGTGCGCAGCCAGACTGCGGCATTTGTGCCCAGCCAGACTGCGGCACTTTAGGGTAAATACCAAGTAATGGGATAGCTGGGTCACAGGTAGTTTTGTTCCTAGTTTTTGGTGGACTCTTCATACAGCTTTCCAAAATGACTGTACTAAATTTGCAGTTTCATCAACAATATAGGAGTGTACTTTCCCCCATTTCCTCACCAGTGTTATTATTTGGATTCTTGATGATTGCCATTCTAACTGAAATGAGATTAAATCTCAGTGTAGCTTTGATTTGCATTTCCCTGATTGCTAGGGATATTGAACATTTGCTACATGAGTAGATTTTAGTTCCTCTTCCATGGGGGAAGAAAGGAATGGGTAACTGTGTGAGATAATATATATATATATATTAATTTGTTGTACTATGTAACCATTTGGTTATAAGTGTCCTAAAAATTATGTCTTAGATATACATAATGAAATTTATTTTAAAAAATCATATAAGTAGTTATGGAGAATGGAAAATATATTGAAAGAAAGTTGAATGCACAATATTTGCCTAGAAAGTCAATGGCCTACTTTTTAAAATGTGCATCAGGTGGCTAGAAATTCTGCATAAATGTCAACCAAAACTTGAGTTGTGTGAGGAAGCCCTCGGCCAGCAGGCACCTTTCCTTTCCTTGTCCTTAATACATAAGGTTCCATGGGGTGTACAGGACCGTCTATATACAATGGTACACGGAGGGGGAAGCCCTCCTCTGATTCCTTTCCTGCCTCCTGTAGGGGTGGCTTGCTGTGGGTTCCCTACAACATGCCAAGCTCTCCCACTTGCAGCCCCTGCCCTAAATATTTGTAAGACCAAATCACAATCCTCCAAGAGTCAGCCATGATCCACCTCCTCTGTGAGGTCTTCTTCAGTACTTCCAATCTCCCTTGTGGCTTGTGTTGCCTCAGTTTCCTTATGTATAAAATAGAAATGGTAACAGCCCCTTCCTCGCAGGATGCCTGGGTGGTGAAATGAGTTAGTGCCCATGACACCCAGAGGGCAGTGCCTGGTATCTAGGAAGCACTCAGTTAGCAAGTTATTATAGTATTTGATGCTGGTCATCATTCTCTGCTATAGTCATTAGTTTTTTATCTACCAGGAAATCCTGAGCTACTTGCAAACAGATTTAGTTCCTGTGAATTTGCTGGAATATAGTCGATATCTGTTTACTTAATCAAAGAACTATGAATTGACCAAAAAATGGACAAATGTATAAGAATGAACAGCTAGATAAACTGGGAAACATGGCCCAAGAAGTTGTTCATGACAGCTGCTTCCATTCCAGCTGCTGCTTTAGAGAAACTCCAACTTCTTTGAGGCAGGAGCTCCTTCTGAAGGTCATCTCTTCAGAAAACATTCTCCAGCTACTAAGCTCAACAAGCCCTTCCCAGGCATTCAGTGACTGTGGCCTGCTGTTTTCACAGCATATGTCATTATCCAAAATCATTTTGTTTCTTTGGTTACTTGTGTGCTTCTTTACTTCCTTTCACCCCCAAACAAAAGCTCCCGAGGAACAGGACCTTTTCTGTTTAACCTGTGTTTTCAAGTGCCTTGAACAGTGCCTGATCCAGAGTGGGTGCTCAATAAATGGGTGATAAATGAATGATCTAGGAGAAATGTTACCTGTTTAGGGGAGAATGTTGCTACCCTCTGCCCATCCTACCCTACTGTCCTACCGCCACAGCTTCTGCATTAGCACTGGGCCAGCCTCTGGGTTCAGAGCATTTGCATTTTCAAAACTGTGTCATCTTTTTTGCAAGGCCAGGACTTCCATCAAATGCTTTCAAATTTGAGTTCTAATGAGAAATAATGTGTTGCTTCTACGAGTAGCTTCCAACAAAATAATCAGCCATTACCTTCTGTAGATTGTCTTGTTTTCAATTTGCAAAAAATGAGGTTTGAAATATATGTGATTTTCAAAAGAATTTTGTCTTAAAAAAAAGAAGATGGTTATTCACAAGAAGTAACTATGTGTTTCATGTATGTTCCATGTATCCAGGTACCATGTGTCTTGTGATAATTGGAAAAGAATGATGTATGTGTAAAACTGTGAGTCTAAGAGGAAAAGTCACTGTCCCCTGTCCCCTGGATGTCCCTTAAGTGTCTTAAGATATTTTTTTTTTTTGCAACAGAATATGAACATTAATATGCAGTTGCTTTTCAATGTAATTTTGAGTAAAATTCAAAAAGAAAACATTCAAGAAGCCCTGATAAACTGTAACTTTGTAATAAAATTAACTCCTCTCTTTTTTAAAATTGACGGCCCATTTTTTAAAACAGTGTAAATTTACTCTTAGTGTTTAATTATTCTTTAATGAAGTAACCACAATTAGGATTTCTCCTTCTAATGTATCTGGGCAAATTGAGTAATAGGATTCACACTTACCCTTGCAGTTCTGAATCTGGTGATGGGGTTGTTGATGAAATATTAGAATTTGCTGGGTGGGTGGCTGTGAAATGAACCTTGCCAGTATATCCTGGGATATTTGGAGCACTAAAGTGAAGAGTTAAAAGAGGGGGATGAGAGGAAATTAAAATAATGATTTATGAAATAGTCATGGTAACTAGAACACAAATATGAAAAATATAAAGAACGATACAGTCTTTTTTTTTTTTCTTTGTATGAGATCTGGAATGTGTGCTTTCCAGAGAAGACTGAAGTCTCAGGCACAGGGTATGATGACACATAGATATTTAGATAACAGCTGTGCTCTGAGTTTGAAAAAAAAAACTTATTTCAAGTGCATGTTTTGCTATTATTTTAAATTTACATATCTTTTACATACATGACTCACTGCTGAGCTCCATTTCATAACGAAGGAAGACGCTATTCTTGACAAAACTACAGACCCATATTCCACACATCACTCTGTAATGCAACTCTGATATTAATAAACACACACATTTACATCTATGATATTATTTAACAAATATCTTTCTTATCAGCACTAATGCCATATATCACTAATTTCAGATGATTTCCTAAAATTGCACATTGAAAAGAAACATAAACCAGCACATAAATTCCACATTGGTTTATTTATTTCAATTTCATCTACTGTTCTGTTTTCCTATCCTTCTCCCTACCAGGGGAGAAAGGAGAAAGAAAGAGAAAAGGAAGAAAAAAGGAAAACACATGAATACAGAGAAAGGTTCTGTAATGATATATAAATAAACTCTAGAAAAGGCAAACAAGCTTCTGTAAGAACAACTTAAATCAGTAGTTCAGAGAAATATGAAAAATAAATAATATGCTTGCCATGATAACATTCAAAGTGGTTACACAGATTCTTTCCTAAGAGATGGGAAAAGCAGAATTACTGGCTGAGACCTTGAGTAAGGCTAGCCATGGGTACTGCTTATGATGTCACCTTAATGAAAAGAGCAAAACAGGGTTGGGGTTGTGCGTCAGTGGTAGAGTGCTTGTCTACCACTTGTGAAGCACTGCATTTGATCCTCAGCACCACAAAATGATAAATAAAATAAAGGTATTCTGTCCATCTATAACTAAAAAAAAAAAGAGAGAGAGAGAGAGCAACAGAAAATACAACTTATATTGCGTATCAAGGGGCATAGACACACTATTTTCAGATCAAGAGGTCCATGTTTATGGAATTCTATCACTGCTAAGGATTCTGTTCGCTGTGCTGGCTTCACAGAGAGAAACAGAAAGGCCACCATCAAGAATGTGCTTTGGGTTTGCAGCTTCTGCTCAACTCAGTGGTTTGTATTTCCTTTCCCTGAGTCTTTGAGAGCATGACTTCCCTGAGGTGGGTTCCTTATTCAAAAATGACACTCAGACAAAAATTAAATGCAGTAGCACCTACCAAACTTCTGCTGAAAGTGGAGGAGTGGTTGTCCTTTCCACCCATCCAATAAGCCAAATAAAACTTTTCTCTGGGAACTATTTATCTTTGGAGTAATTTTCAAAAAATAGAATTTAAGGAAGGTTACTCTTTGTGTGGCTTGGATCGCAAATGTCCTCCATGGGCTAAAAGGATTGGTCACCAGTTTGTGGCACTAATGGGGAGGCAGTGGAACCTTCAGGAGGCAGGGTCTCAAAGGAGAAAGTTAGAATATTGGGGGCATTCCCTTAAAAGAGATATTGGGATCCTGATCTCTCCTCTTTCCCTCTGTTTTCTGGCCATCATGATGTGAACAGATGTCCTTTGTCCTGTGATCCTCACTATAATGTACCATGCCACTATAGCCCAAAGCAACTATGGACTAAAACCTCTGAAACTGCAGACTAAACTAAACCTTGCCCCCTTATAAGTTGATTATCACAAGTATTTTGTCACAGTGATAAAGAGCTGACTAACACAAAACAGGTGATGAGGCAGACAAAGGAGTTAAGTTAGTGAAATGTGTGTGCTCAAGGGTTAGGAGGCACACTTCTTGCAGATCAAGAGGTCCATGTTTATGGAATTCTATCAGACACAAGACTCCCCTCATCAGCCCTTGGATCCTGACTTTGGGTGAAATTCATTGGAGGCTTATTGCCTTAGCCATGACATGGGGTTATAATACCAATCTAAAGAACCTGGATGAGAATAGAGTGGAAAAAATGCTGTGATTCATACTATAATTTCTTGGTGTTCTTCTCGTGTTTGTTATGCACGAGCATCCGAATATTAGGGGAAAATAATTCATTATTCATCAGGCATGGAATTGCACTAATAAGCTTCATATTTCTCTTCCAAGTGTGTAATTCTATGACTATTTTGGTGATGGCTTATTGTCTTGCAGCCAATGAATCAGAGACACCTTGACACTAACAAAGTGAAGGGAAATTATATCAAGAGCAACACCAGGATAAATGGCACAAACAATAGATTTTATGAGGCTTAGAACATGAGGCAGCTAAAGAGCAGGGGAGGCCCCATATTGAGAGGGAGGCTTCCCATCCAAACCTAATGTTACCCCAGTGGAGAAAAGTGTCTGGGCCTCAGCTCAGACAACTGCAGCACAGAGACATCAACACTACTCTCCTAGGGGCCCTGTGGGCACTAAGGGAATTAAAAGGAAAGCAGTTAGCATATCCTAAGTGCTTAGTAGGCGCTCAACTAATTGTGGTTGAAATAAAAGCCTTTAAAGAAATAAAGGATTCACAAAATAGACACCTGGTATGCAGAGAATACAAAGTTCATCCATTACACTCAAATGCAAAGATGCAAAGATAAAAGAGGTTTCCAAATGGTGCTACCCACTGTAATCTCACAGGCACCTTTAAAAGATACCAGTGACTGGCTCTCACCTCGAACACTCTGAATAAATTAGTAAGGGAATGGCCTGGGCATTGGGACTTTTAATAATTCCCCAATGATTTCAGAGTGGGGAGTTTAAGAACCTGTTTCAGAGCAGAGTTGTAAGGTTTCTTGAGGGGATAAATGAATGAAAATTGCCAAATTCTAGGAAATACCCTTTAGGATTTCTTGGAATTTTCTTGAAGAAATGTAGCTATAAGTTACAGAGGTAACCAAAATGAGGGAAAATTATTCATGTGTGTGCCTCTTCCCCCAAACATTTATTAAAGCTTCCATGCATATTACAAAGGAAATCCCCTCCATCTGTATGACAGGTTTTTTCCACTCTCTCTGAAACACCTGCAAGTAAAATACCTCCAACATCAGAGCCTTCCAGCAGAGCAGACAAGAAGTCAGAGAGATGGACTCAATTTGTCAGTAGCATGAAGGGCTTGACATAAAACAAAGAGTTGCATGTGCCTGAGTGGCATGCAAGTTATTGATGCTAAATGGTAACATACATTATATAAATGCTATCATATGATAGGACATCATATCTAACAACAACATAACCATGAAACAGTAGACTGATTATACTGGAGAATGAATGTAGTTGCATAATAAACTGCCAAATATTTGAAAATGAAAGTTCTCACTCATGCTGCTACTAAATTTTATTCCACTTAACCCTTGCATGCAAGGACATCACAGGGGGAATTTTTGCCATCAATTTTTGCAACATATTGACCTAACATCAAGAAAAGTGTATTCTTTGGGGACACCACTGCCAGGCTATAGTTTTCAGCAGGAGCAAACAAAGTTTCATGATACTGAAATGTACAGGCTGTAAAGTGGATTCTGAATTTATTATGTTGGAAGAACCTCATCTCTCCATTGAGGACAACAGGGAAAAGTAGAAGCCCATTAAAAAATGTGAAGTCTTCTTTTTGTCTTTGCTCCATAGCTCCTTGTCCTTGGAACTCCTTCTTTTGTACCCTGATTCTCTCATAAATCAGATTTTGTTCCTATATGGATAAATATGAATATTTTGCTTCTTAAGCTTACAGCTAATTGGTTTCTCTCAACAACATACAATAAAAGAGAAATTAAATAATTTCAGAAAACAAGGAAGTTTAGTAAATTGGAAAAAAGGGAGCACAAGTGCTTTAAAATTAAAAACTATATAGAAAATAAAGAAAATGTGATAAATCATGTTATATATAAAATACAGGTATTGCACAAGTGGATAAAAATTTAAGCATGCACATAACTTCTATGTATTAGAGACATAACTAATAATCATTGTGTACTAAATTCTCTTTTAAAATGTTTTATATAAATTGATTATTTAATTCTCACAATAAACCTGTATCATAGGTCTTATTATTAGCACATTTTTTTACATGAAAGTCTGAGACAAAGAAAGTCTAAGTAACCAAACTGGCAAGTGTCAGAATGGATCCTAACCCAAAATACCTGGGCTTTAGAAATGATGCAATTGGACTACATGGGAAGGACTTTTGGCATTCTCCCAGCCTAGCCAAGGAAAGCTTTGTTAGGTCAAAATAGACTGCGTTATTCAGCCTGTGGGTGTAAATGCAAGTTCAAGAATATGTGACAACCTCTTATTTGAAACTATTCTCTATCAGGCACAGTTCCAGGTAGAAGTCAAGCAGACATGGCCCCTGATAGCTTCCACAAGTTCATGTGTACATTTTATAACTTGTTTTTCTTACAGTGCTGGAGATTGAACCCAGGACCTTGTGCATGCTAGCCAAGTATTCTACTGCTGAGATACATTTCCAATCCTCATAAGTACTTTTTTTTAAGTACACATCTAGAGGTTTAAAGAACCCAAGCAGGTCATAGATGCAAAGTATGAGGGGGATGCATGAGACAGACCCATTTAACTTCAGGGCTACCCTTGACTAGCTGACTGAACTTTCTGAAGTTTTCTGAGCTATCTTCATCTTTAAACCACCAATAGTTTTAGTAACTATACTTCCTGTGAAGGTGTTCTGGGGTCAATGTGATGCAGGTAAGGTTTAGGCATAGTGCCCAGTCCACAGTGGTGCAGATTCAATGCAAAAGGAGCTGCAAATGTGGAGGGAATGAAGCAGGGCCGTAAAGATGAGAGGTGAAGGGAGAAAGAGAAAGGGTCCAGGGGTCCAGAGGACTGAAAGGAGGAGGAGGCTACAGAGAACACTGAGAGTTGTGCAGCTGGAGAAGAAAAGACAGGAGGTCTATTGTGAGTTGTGATTTGTCTGATGTTTTGATCAATGAGAAATGTAAATAAAATTAGAATCACTTTGATGACTTTTGCTCATGAGACTGTGTTTCTCTGAATGTCCTGAGACATTATGGCCCCAGGTTATAGTTCAGAAGTTACAATTTAATTGTTATTATTATCATCTAGTGGTTATATTTTTCCCCTGGGGTCTTAGACTCTTCACATCTCCCATTTAGAAGGGGATGTAGAAATAATGTAGCACAAAGCTTTTATGTTTTAGTTAAGAAGCCAGTTCCTTGCCAGAGGCAAAAGGCTTGCTTGATGTAGGTTAAGAGCAAGTGTTTGCCCTGGGGATTAGAAGGCCTGTTTTCTGGACTTCTCTTTACTGCTTATGAAATGAGTGACTTGGGGCTCTTTATATTATTTGCTCTGACCTCAGCCTCCTCATCTGCAAAATGGGGATTGAATTGGTTCCTGAAACTCTGGTCTCATCATACTATTTTGAAAAACAAATGAGAGTAGATGTGAAAGTACTCTGAAAAGGCAGAAGTGTCAGGCTAAGGCAAGGAACTATTCATAGTTATTCTTTAATCTGGGTTGTGGTGTGTTTCTTTTTTTAACACTGCAATACAGCCCAGTGACTGGCAGGGAAGCCTTTCATTTTGCCTCTTAGACCTTAGCCACGGGCTTGTTGGGAATCCATTTTGGTCAACTCCTCTCTTTTCAAATGATTCCTTACAGAAAGCACACTAAATAGGAAATGGAGTGATGTTCTGAGATAAAGGATGACATCTTAGTGGAAGAAGATACAGTGGAGGCCACTGCCTAGTTCGAAAAAATGAAGGAATGGCGACTTCATGCTCTGATTTGGGATTAGAAGGCCAGTGCCCCTCCCTCCTCACCCCTGGCTCTCTTCAATTGTCTCTGTCACCTGGGCCTGGGCCTTGCCTATGCCAAACCTCTCTGGAAAAACAAGGTGAGCTGTCTCTATGCAAGATCCCACGTGGTTGCAGTATTTAGAGTCCATTACAAAAGAAAGGGCACTTTCAGGTGATCTTTCCATTTTCCTAGGAAAAAAGCAAGAACAAAATGCTTCTGGATCCTGACTGTGCATAGACCTGTACCACATCATTTAGGTATTATGTGCCTTGTACTGAGAAATGCTGATTGCAAAGCACAGAAACTACAGGAAACTAAAATAATCACTAAAAGGTACTGAACTTTTCTTAAACCTGATTTATTGAGCTCTTACAGACTACGGCTCTTGAATTAAAGATAAAGAGAAAAAAGCCAGATTTAAAAATCAAGACAATCCTTACCTCAACTTTTCTGCTTAACATATAGATGAAAAATGGGGGTGAATTTCCATGAATAAAAAAATTCCTGAACATTATTCAAATCCAGTAAACAATATTTACTACTTGAAGAAATGGAAAAACTGTTTAGTATCCTGAGTTTTAATAATTCTTCTTGAACCCAGTGGATATTTTGGATTATCTTAGTTCTTCAACTAGACTCAGATTATAAGAGAAACTGCAGGGCTAGGGTTGTAGCTCAGCAGTAGTATACTTGGCCTAGCATGCACCAAACCCTGGGTTTAATCCCCAGTAAAGAAAAGAAAGGAAAAGAGAAAAAAAAAAAAAAGCAAGAGGAACTGCACAGGAAACTGTATTAATGTTTTGAGTTTTCTAATTCTAAATGATTTTTAGTAATAAGCATGTCTACCAAATTAGAAAATTTTAAAATTTTAATGAGAAAATTCATGTAGTAATTCCATTTTTAGGGATGTGATCTACAGGAATGCATGCATTTTTTAATGAAAAGATATATGAAGAAGTAATTTTGCTGTATTGTATTGTTTACAACAAAAAATACTGTAGTCAGAATTTGGCCTATGTAAAATTGATACGGTCTTGTAGTGGGACACCATGCAGCCATTAAGATGATTTAAATATATGAAAAGTATCCAGTGTGTATTTCAATCTCACACATATAAACACCCCAAAATGCACACACACATAATGCACATGTAAATATATGCTGCAGACATTTGTAGGGATTTCAAAGAACAAAAAACAACAACAAAAAAATCAAACATTTAATATTGGGATTGTAAGTAGAAAAGGTATTTTACTTTTAACACTTCAAAAATACTTGAATTATTTTTAACATGAACACATTGGGAAGATAAAAAGATGTTTGATGAGTATCCATGCTAATATTAAAAATGAGGATAAATATTGAGTGTTAAATGTGATTCCACTGTAAATATATATAATACCTCCAGAAAATGATTTAGCAATAAGCTTGTTTGTATATTTGGATTCCAGAATCTACTTCAAGAGTCTCCCTACATATATAATTTCGAAGTACAAAAAATTTATGTAGAAAGTGTCTGAAAGAATGATTTATCATAGCCAAAAATGAAGACAATTTACATATGTAACCTAAATGAACTAGTCAATTTTGGTAAATTTGCACAAATAGAAATTATGGTGAATTCATGAAAAGGTTTGCCTATTGATCATGTTGCAGTGATAAGGTGTCAAAAATGTTATGATCATAGCAATATAAATATACAAAAACAGGGCAAAAATTGCATGTGATAGATGTCAAGTGATGTCAAAATGTTAACAATTGTTATTTTATCGTGTAAGCTTGTTTATATTGTAATTGTCATTTATATTATATATCTTTTTTCTATAATGATCAGATTCAATTCTACAATAAAAACAAACTATTTTAAAAATTTTAGTACTATTCCTACCAACACCAAAAAATGCTGGACATGTCAGATGATTCAGTGACCAAAAAAGAAAATCAACTAATGAGAGAAATTTGAAAAACTTTCTCCTGTAGGGAAATCAGTGATTCCAAGGATGGAAGCACTCAGTCAAGTCAGGTGGCCTTAATCCTTGCCTGAAATATTGCTTCTATCTAAGGTGTGAGAACATTCTCAGTATGGCTTACCAGCCATGATTAAGTACCATTGATCATACAGAAGACCCTAAAGAATAACATAAAGATATTTCTCTGCAACAAACTATAGATGAGAAAATTCAGGAAGAGTCATATTTGCATTTTAATAGGATTTTTTCCATTCCCTATTTAGCACAAAGTAAGTTTATGTGCTTCTGGGTTTGGGACATTATGTAAATCCCATCATATTTAATATGTTTGGCATTTTGTTTCATAGTTCAAGGAGATATTGTGGAAGTAATATAATATTTTGCTTAAATATTCATATACAGGTAGTAAAACTATATAGCAAAGAAAGACAAGAATTAGCACAAAGTCTAACAGGGTTGACCTCTGAGGTAGGGAAGGGGAAATGGGATGATGAGGCTGGAAGGGGCACATGGTAGTTTAAAAGATTTCAACAAAAATCTATTAAGTTACATGAAGAATATACAGGCATTTTTGTGTTATTTTATAAGTTACACATAATACTATCATTTTGTATATATAAATATTTTATAATAAAAATAGAAGGCATTTCTTTGTGTCAAAATGTTAAGAGAATCTTAAAAATGGAAAACTAATCAAAGGAAGAAACTTTGCAACCTTGGAGGCCATCTAGTGCCCAAATCTGAGAATTACAGTTAATGCCCAATTTACATGATCTACTTATAATTTCACGGCCTAAAAAAATAAACAGAAAAAAGAAATTTACAGCAAAATAAAGTAGAATAGCATAATCCCAAATTTTTTAAGTAAAATTGTATGTTTTTACATTGAATATTTAAAATTCACCCTCTCTTGGAAGGAATACCCCAAAGAATACGATTCTAAAGTTTAATTTTTGGGAGATTTATTTTATTCTGCTTTATAATTATTTGTGTATACAGCTTATCTATCCCACAATATGTTCAGCTCCTTATGGGTAAATCCTTTGCCTTTTTATCTTTATATATCATAACCCTTGGCATTGTACTTGAAATGCTTTAGAAACTCATTTTTCGATTTTATTACTGGTAATTTAGGTAGACACTATTATTATCATTATTATTGTTATTTTTTTGCAGTGAGGGGGATGGAACCCAGGGTTTTTCACATGATAAACAAACACTCTATCCCTGGGCTATACCCCCAGTGTTAGGTAGACATTATTAAATTCTTTGATGAGATATTTTACGTAGCTATATTTGAAAGCCAAAGAGAGTTTTGAGCGACACTTCATAGTTTAATGTAGTAGTCAAAGAAGTAGATAAATAGATTACATAAAAATTCAAAATTATAATAGAGCACATTACATTTAAAAAACAGCGGAATATGTCTGGAGGCTAGAAAATGTGAAATTTAACTAGGTTGTCTTATGGGTACGACTGATGTTTTAAAGAAACAAAGATTTATTATCATTTAAAATACTAGGACTAAGATGGCCGCGAATAGAGTGCATCACACCCTGTGTACCGTGCCACTGCGCAGGTGAATAACGAGTTAGAACGACAAAAAACTATCTTGTTAGGAACTTACAGCAAAATGGGGGTGCACCGAAACCTAGAGGAAGGATTTCCAGCACTGAGGTCCGGTAATTGAGTCTCAAACACGAGCCAACTGTGCGACCAGAGATCCAGGCTGACTGATCCGCGCGGCCCACCCCGCGGCTACAGACGGCGGGGCGCCACCGAGAAGCGACCAGCAAGCAGGGAGAAACGTTGCTGCGGAATCTGTGGAATCCTGCCTGCTGAGCCCTCACTGAGCCCCGGGCTGAGTTCAGGATTTCAGAGGGGAAGGAAGCGGTACAGTTCTATCCCCAACAACGGAAACTCCACCAAGGAAACCAGTGGCCACCATCTTGGAGAGCTGAAGTAACCACCACCACTCTCCGACAGATTGCAACAATAAAACAGGTGTGTGTTACTCAGCTCATCTCCCATACAGTGGGGAATTCGCATAAAATCTCTCCTAGGCTTTCCGGGGGAGGGATTATCAGAGTGAGCCTGCATAAAGACTCGAGGAAGACTAGAGACACCTGACCTTCAACTCCCCCTCCCATCAGCAGCGAAAACAAAACCTGTCTTGCCAGCGCTGGGGGAGGGGCAAGTAGAAAAAATCAAAACAATAGAGTGCTGGGGTTCCCAATAGCCACCCTCCACACCCAACAAATGGCAGTCCCAGAATACAGTTTGAACTGCCGAGAGGCATCACTCAGGGGAAACCTGGTCTAGCAGGAGAAACCAGGGTTAGCAGGAGAAACCAGGGGACTAGAGGCCAGGCCCTCGCGACTGGGTGGCTGGAGACCGCACGCCCGCCCGCGACAGTCCACCCGCTGCCCGCGTGACTGGGCGGCTGGAGACCGCACACCTGCCGGCGACCGGGAGCTGAAACCAACCAGAGACAGTCCAGTCCCACCACCCCCTCAGTTGGACACCCCGGCAAGGAGACTGGGGCCCGCCATAGCAGAGAGGTGACGTCACTGGAGCTCGGCCGTCGGAATTCCTTCCCAGCAGAATCCACTTTAGCAGGCATAGTCTACCAACACAAAGGAGAGACAACAGAGATATACAATACCAAAACAAATCTATAGAAGAGAGCAGAAACACAGCAATCAAATAGAGCTGGAAAGTAACATGAACATCATTAAAAAACAAGGGAAAAAAGGAGTACAAACAATGCAGGACAACTTAAATCTACAGGAGGACCTAGAAACATCAGAAACATGGATAGGGAAAGAACTCAAGGCATACCTAACTCAGATGGAAAGGAATATTAGAGAAGACATGAGACAGCAAGTCCAAGCAATAAAAGTATATTTTGAAAATGAATTAAACAAACAAATTCAAATGGCAAAGAACGAGCTTTACCAGGAGATAGAGATTGTAAAAAAAAATCAAACAGTAATCCTAGAAATGCAGGAAACTATAAACCAAATTAAAAACTCAAACGAGAATATTACAAATAGACTAGATCAAGTAGAAGTCCGAACATCAGATAATGAAGACAAAGTTTATCAACTTGAAAAGAATATAGTCAACACAGAAAAGATGCTTAAATTCCACGAGCAATCTATTCAAGAGATATGGGATGTCATAAAAAAACCAAATTTGAGAGTCATCGGGATAGAAGAAGGCATAGAGATTCAAACCAAAGGAATGGACAGCATATTAAATGAAATAATTCTAGAAAACTTCCCAGAGATGAAAGATGGAATGGATTGCCAAATCCTGGAAGCCTACAGGACCCCAAACATTCAAAACTGTAATAGACCAACTCCAAGACATATAATTATGAAGATAGCCAACATACAGAACAAGGAGAGAATATTAAAAGCTACGAGAGAAAGGAGGCAGATTACATTCAGGGGTAAACCAATTAGGTTAACGACTGATTTTTCATCACAGACTTTGAAAGTGAGAAGATCCTGGAACAATGTATTTCAAATGCTGAAAAATAATGGATTCCAACCAAGAATACTGTATCCAGCAAAATTAAGCTTCAGATTTGACAATGAAATTAAAATCTTTCACGATAAACAAAAGCTAAAAGAATTCGCAGCCAGAAAACCAGCACTGCAAAGCATTTTGAGCAAAATACTACAAGAAGAGGAATTGAAAAATAGTGCCCAAAACTAACAGCGGGAGGTATCTCAGTAAAGGGGGAGGAAAATAACCAAAAAGTAAAAACTAGCCAAACTAAAATAAATAAATAAATAAACATGACTGGAAGTACAAATCATATTTCAATTGTAACCTTAAATGTTAATGGCCTAAACTCACCAATCAAGAGACATAGGTTAGTAACCTGGATCAAAAAAACAAATCCAACAATATGCTGCCTTCAGGAGACTCATATGATAGGAAAAGACATACACAGGCTGAAGGTAAAAGGTTGGGAAGAATCATACCACTCACATGGCCCTCGGAAGCAAGCAGGAGTGGCCATATTCATATCGAATAAAATCAACTTCAAACTTAAGTTAATCAAAAGGGATAAAGAAGGACACTATATATTGTTAAAAGGAACCATCCACCAACAAGACATAACCATTATCAATTGGTATGCACCAAACAATGGAGCTGCAACGTTCATAAAACAAACTCTCCTCAAGTTCAAGAGTCAAATAGACTACAACACAATAACTATGGGTGACTTCAACACATCGCTCTCACCATTAGACAGATCCTCTAGACAAAAGCTGAATAAAGAAACTATAGAACTCAATAGCACAATCAATAACCTAGACTTAACCGACATATATAGAATATAACAACCATCATCAAGTGGATACACATTCTTCTCAGCAGCACATGGATCCTACTCAAAGATAGACCATATATTATATCATAGGGCAACTCTTAGTAAATATAAAGGCATGGAGATAATACCATGCACAATATCTGATCATAATGGAATGAAACTGGAAATCAATGATAAAAGAAGGAAGGAAAAATCCTACATCACATGGAAAATAAACAATATGTTACTAAATGATCAATGGGTTACAGAAGACATAAAGGAGGAGATAAAAAAAATTCTTAGAGACAAATGACAATACAGACACAACATACCGGAATCTATGGGACACAATGAAAGCAGTTTTAAGAGGGAAATTCATTTCTTGGAGTTCTTTCCTCAAAAAAAGAAAAAACCAACAAATAAATGAACTCACACTACACCTCAAAAACCTAGAAAAGGAAGAGCAAAACAACAGCAAATGTAGTAGAAGACAAGAAATAATTAAAATTAGAGCAGAAATCAACGAAATTGAAACAAAAAAAAACATTAAAAAAATTGATAAAACTAAAAGTTGGTTCTTTGAAAAAATAAATAAGATCCACAGGCCCTTAGCCATGCTAACGAAGAGAAGAAGAGAGAGAACTCAAATTACTAACATACGGGATGAAAAAGGCAATATCACAACAGACACTACAGAAATACAGAAGATAATTAGAAAGTATTTTGAAACCCTATATTCCAATAAAATAGAAGATAGTGAAGATATCGATAAATTTCTTAAGCCATACGATCTGCCCAGATTGAGTCAGGAAGACACACACAATTTAAACAGACCAATAACAAAGGAAGAAATAGAAGAAGCCATCAAAAGACTACCAACCAAAAAAAGCCCTGGACCGGATGGGTATACAGCGGAGTTTTACAAAACCTTCAAAGAAGAATTAATACCAATACTTTTCAAGCTATTTCAAGAAATAGAAAAAGAAGGAGCTATTCCAAATTCATTCTATGAGGCCAACATCACCCTGATCCCGAAACCAGACAAAGACACTTCAAAGAAAGAAAACTACAGACCAATATCTCTAATGAACTTGTATGCAAAAATTCTCAATAAAATCCTGGCGAATCGAATACAAAAGCTTATCAAAAAAATTGTGCACCATGATCAAGTAGGATTCATCCCTGGGATGCAAGGCTGGTTCAATATACGGAAATCAATAAATGCTATTCACCACATCAATAGACTTAAAGACAAGAACCATATGATCATCTCGATAGACGCAAAAAAAGCATTCGACAAAGTACAGCATCCCTTTATGTTCAAAACACTAGAAAAACTAGGGATAACAGGAACTTACCTCAACATTGTAAAAGCTATATATGCTAAACCTCAGGCTAGCATCATCCTAAATGGAGAAAAACTGAAGGCATTCTCTCTAAAATCTGGAACAAGACAGGGATGCCCTCTATCACCACTTCTATTCAATTTAGTTCTTGAAATACTAGCCAGAGCAATTAGACAGACAAAAGAAATTAAAGGCATAAAAATAGGAAAAGAAGAACTTAAATTATCACTTTTTGCGGATGACATGATAATATATTTAACAGACCCAAAAGGGTCTACAAAGAAACTGCTATTGTTAATAAGTGAATTCAGCAAAGTGGCAGGATATAAAATCAACACGCATAAATCAAAGGCATTCCTGTATATCAGCAACAAAACTTCTGAAATGGAAATGAGGAAAACCACTCCATTCACAATATCCTCAAAGAAAATAAGATACTTGAGAATCAACCTAACAAAAGAGGTGAAAGATTTATGCAATGAAAACTACAGAACCCTAAAGAGAGAGATAGAAGAAGATCTTAGAAGATGGAAAAATGTACCCTGTTCATGGATAGGCAGAACTAACATCATCAAAATGGCGATATTACCCAAAGTTCTCTATAGGTTTAATGCGATGCCAATCAAAATCCCAATGACATTTCTTGTAGAAATAGAGAAAGCAATCATGAAATTCATATGGAAAAACAAAACACCCAGAATAGCAAAAGCAATTCTAAGCAGGAAGTGTGAATCTGGAGGTATAGCGATACCAGAGTTCAAACTGTACTACAAAGCAATAGTAACAAAAACAGCGTGGTACTGGTACCAAAACAGGCAGGTGGACCAATGGTACAGAATAGAGGACACAGAAACCAATCCACAAAACTACAACTACCTTATATTTGATATGATAAAGGGGCTAAAAGCATGCAATGGAGGAAGGATAGCATCTTCAACAAATGGTGCTGGGAAAATTGGAAATCCATATGCAACAAAATGAAACTGAATCCCTTTCTCTCACTATGCACAAAAGTTAACTCAAAATGGATCAAGGAGCTAGATATCAAATCAGAGATACCGCGTCTGATAGAAGAAAAAGTTGGCTACGATCTACATACTGTGGGGTCGGGCTCCAAATTCCTTAATAGGACGCCTATAGCCCAAGAGTTAATAACAAGAATAAACAAATGGGACTTACTCAAACTAAAAAGTTTTTTTCTCAGCAAGAGAAACAATAAGAGAGGTAAATAGAGAGCCTACATCCTGGGAACAAATTTTTACCCCTCAAACTTCAGATAGAGCCCTAATATCCAGAATATACAAAGAACTCAAAAAATTAAACAATAAGATAACAAATAACCCAATCAACAAATGGGCCAAGGACCTGAACAGACACTTCTCAGAGGAGGACATACAATCAATCAACAAGTACATGAAAAAATGCTCACCATCTCTAGCAGTCAGAGAAATGCAAATCAAAACCACCCTAAGATACCATCTCACTCCAGTAAGATTGGCAGCCATTATGAAGTCAAACAACAATAAGTGTTGGCGAGGATGTGGGGAAAAGGGTACACTTGTACACTGCTGGTAGGACTGCAAATTGATGAGGCCAATTTGGAAAGCAGTATGGAGATTCCTGGGAAAGCTGGGAATGGATCCACCATTTGACCCACCTATCACCCTTCTCGGACTAGTCCCTGAGGATCTTAAAAGAGTGTACTATAGGGATACTGCCACATCAATGATCATAGCAGCACAATTCACAATAGCTAGACTGTGGAACCAACCTAGATGCTCTTCAATAGATGAATGGATAAAAAAAATGTGGCATTTATACACAATGGAGTATTACGCAGCACTAAAAAATGACAAAATCATAGAATTTGCAGGGAAATGGATGGCATTAGAGCAGATCATGCTAAGTGAAGCTAGCCAATCCCTAAAGAACAAATGCCAAATGTCTTCTTTGATATAAAGAGAGCAACTAAGAACAGAACAGGGAGGAAGAGCATGAGGAAAAGATTAACATTAAACAAAGACGAGTGGGGGGAGAGAAAGGGAGAGAGAAGGGAAAGCATATGGAAATGGTAGGAGACCCTCAATGTTATACAAAATTACATATAAGAGGTTGTGAGGGGAAAGGGGGGGGAAACAAGGGAGAGAATTGAACAACAGCAGATGAGGTAGAGAGGGAAGATGGGAGGGGAGGGGAGTGGAGATAGTAGGGGATAGGAAAGGTAGCATAATACAACAGTCACTAATATGCCATTATGTAAAAATGTGAGTGTGTAACCGATGTGATTCTGCAATTTGTATTTGGGGTAAAAATGGGAGTTCATAACCCAATTGAGTCAAATGTATGAAAGATGATATGTCATGAGCTTTGTAGTGTTTTGAACAACCAATAAAAAAAAAGACTCCAGAGCTAAACCTGATTTATAAATATGTAATTGTTTTCTTCTTATTTTTTTATAGTTTTAACTCTTATATTCTGGGGTAAGATTAATTTCATGTCAACTATTGTACATAATCTCATGTAAAATCCAATAACATTTTTGATATATGAATATGCAATTACATCAACCTGGCTTATGGAAGAGACTAGTTTTTCTTCATTTATTTTTTCTGACAAAATTGTCAAAATTAAATTACCAGAGATGTGGAGTTTGAAATAAAATAAAATACTAGGACTTGGGATGTAGTTCAATAGTAGAGCACTTGCATAGCATGCACAAGGCCCTAGGTTCAATTCCCAGAACTGGGAAAAAGCCAAAACAAAGCCAAAAGCAAACCATTGTAATTCATGCTGTGGCCTTGCGTGAAATCTTCAGTAAGATTTGTCAACCATTATAGAAACTGATGGTAGAGTGTCTCTGATATTTGGCAAAGCTGTGGCATAACAAAAAGAGAATAGGATTTAAATTTTGAACTATTCTTATGAATCCCAGAGAACAATACATCTTCGATATCCACAAGTTCTGTATCGTGGATTCAATCAACCACAGATCAAAAGTGTTTTAAAAAATTGTACCTGTCTGTAACATATATAAGCTTCTTTTTCTTGTCATTATAATTAAACAATAAAATATAACACCATTTACATATCAAGTACATTATATTAGATGTTATAAGTAAGTAATCTTGAGGTGATTTAAGTATATGGGAGAATGTATGCAGGTTCGAATACTAAGCCATTATGTAAAAGGAACTTGAGCAATACTCAAGTTTTGATATCTTTTGGGGTCATGGAACCAATTCCCTGCCCCCATACCTAAGGGTAACTATAATTCATTTAAGCTCTCTGAACTGCAGTATTCCCATTGGTAAACCATATATTTGTGTGTATAAATAATAGATATAAACAAAACCTATTTGTAACACATATAGATAATCCTCAATTTTTAAAAAAATGATCTGTTTTATTTTTTTACTTTATAATGTGCAAAAGTAATACATATTCAATAGAGAACATACTTTGAATTTCAATTTGGATCCATTCTTTGGCTATTGCTATGTGGTTCAGTTCTCTTTTGAGATGGTGCACAGTGAGCCCAGTCAGCTCCTTGATTATCCAGGTGAACAGGAGTCTCTCTACAATGTGTCACATTGCAAAGATAACATGTTCAAAATATGTTAGACACATTCAGTGCATTTTTGACTTATTCAAATAACCCCACATTATGATGGGGTTATTTGGATATCAAGGAGTATCTCATTAAGTGTATATAACAATTGTGGTGAAAAGTCCCAAATATCAGACTATGGTTTGATGGTGTTTGGTCTTTACTCAAACCTTTTACTGAGGCATTTCACATTTCATTGTCATCTTTCTTCTCACCTCTGGCATCAAAGGCACTTTCAGGGTTGCTGGATTGCACGACCACTCTCAGACCAATGTTCTATGAAGTAGTTTACTAGAACTGAAAAACTCAGGTGTATTGTTTTTGAAAAAGAACCCAGTTTTACCAACTTTTACACTGGTCTGTTATTCATTAGCATGTCTCTGGTGCTTTTATAAACATTATCAGTCCTCCTATAATCAGCCTGCTTGGTGGCATTTTGTATCCCAGATGTCAGACAAAGACACTGAAGTTACAGAGATGGCTTGTTCAGAACTCTAATCTCCTTTATGATAAGCCACATTTCTTTCAGGAAGCAGTATCTTTCTTTTTAAGGTATGTGCTACGGTTTGGCTCTTAAATGTCACACAAAGGCCATATGTTAAAGGCATCATCACTAGCCTGTGATGCCACTGGGAGGTGCTAGAACCTTTTTAAGGTGGGGCCTAGTGGGAGGAAGTTAGGTTACTTGGGGTGTGCACTTGAAGGGGATATTAGGCCCCTGGTCCCTTTGTCTCTCTCTCTCTCTCTCCTTATTTCTCAGCCATCATGAGGTGATCAACTCTATTTCATCACTAGCTTCCACCATGATGTTCTGACTCACCACAGGCTCAAAGCAAAAGAGCTAAGTGACTATGGAGGGAAACCTTTAAATCCATGAACAAAATAAATCTTTCCTCCTTGTGAGTTGATTTTCTTAGGTATTTTGTTATGGGAATGGAAAACTTATGAATACATTATGTTCATTAACAGGCTAGGCCATTTTCTAGTCCTTCATTTGTAAAGCCCATCATTGTCTCAAACTTAATAATAAAATAAGTGAAATAATTCTGAATGGCACTTACTGACTTGTGGTTGAATAAAGGATTCTAGAGCACCGAGGCTTGGCTAAAGATCTGGTGTCTCCAAAAGGGTTGTCCACATCATCAGCATTTGTAGTCTGCACATGACCACTGTTAAAATGAAAAGAGTAGAAAATCCATGTGTCTTCATATGAAACCTAGGAGGAATAGTTGGACAGGGTTCTAACTTCTAAAAGAAAGCTCAGAATGTTAAAAATGAAGACATAACGATGGAACAATTTCCTAAAACATACAAATGATCAAATCAACCAATGGAGATTTTTTTTTTTCTTCAGAGATGCCATGCTGTTTGATCTTAAGTTTAAGGCTGATGGACAATAACAACAACTTTATGTTTCTAAATAAAGAAGTAACGGTTTTGGTTTCTGCAGTCCCAGGAAAAACCCTTCTGTAGACACCGGGTGGGTACTGAGGCATGATGGAAGTTATTATCTACCATAGGCAATAAGTTTCCTGCAGAATGGGAGTCTAGTTAGATGGTTGGAAACTGTCAATGGTGATGAGCCCCTGGGAGCTGAAAGAAGGTCAGGAGGTGAGTCCTGTCAGTTGGAGAGTGTTTCAAGGAGATCTGGGGCCATCTATAGAGACACTAATTAATTCTATCATAGGCAAGAAGAGGAGACAGTGATGAGTAGGGGAGGTAAGGACTAAAGGTTTAGATCCTCTTCCATGATCTTGAATCTACTCCATTCCTGGGTTATTCTTCAAATTAAAAAAAAATAAAAGAAGATCCCCAAAAGGCACAATTAAAAAAAAATAAAAGAAGATCCCCCAAAAAATAAAAAAAAGATGTATTTCCTTGCCATTCCCAGAAAGCCAGATTTAAATGCGTAAGAATAAGAGGTGGCATTTCCTGCACTTAGGTGTCAATGAGCACCTCTCCTTTCCCATGAATTATAAGACTCTTTCTTTTTGAGAATACTACTAGTAACACCCATGATATTGATTTTATAAAATATTCTATTTGTAAAAACAGAAAAAAATATTGCTCTTTTTATTTTTAACTTAATCAAATTCTTTAATAAACTTTTAATGACATCCTGACAGTGATCAGTCTGTATGCCAGGAAAACATTATAAATCTGCCAGAATACATAGTTGTTCTAAAAAGTGAAGTACAAACATAAGTGAGCTAAAAGCAACTACTATTTAGATATAAATTTCATGTTCTTTAAAACAGAGAGAGACATTACTTACGTATAGAGAGGAATGTATTGACTTCTAGAACTTGGACTCACACTTAGAAAAAGAAAATATAAGCAGTTTTATTATTGAAATTATTAATGAATGATTATAGGATTTCTCTTATTAATATTAAAAAATTTCAGATATCTCTCATCGGAATTGATCTCTAAAAGTTTATAATCTTAGAAATAATCTAAAGATATAATTTTATCTTTTCAGAATGTCATATAAATTGAACCATATGATAAATAACTCTGTGTATGACTGTTTTAATTGACCAAAATATATTTAATATTTGTCCCTATTGTGTGCTGTATGCACATGCTTTTTTATTGCTGAATAGTACTCCACAGCATGGAAATATTCTAGTGCGTTTATCTATTCATCTACTTAAAGACATCATGGTTGTTTCCAGGTTCTGGAGATTATGAATAGACACTCACAAATAGGTTTATGTGTAGACTTTTGGGAGCAAATTTTCATAGAGGAGGGCTTAAGGGTGCACAGTACCCTAACTGACTGAGAAAAAGATTTCATTTGCTAGCTGATATATCACCAAAATGAAAATAAAAATGCAGTACATTCATATAAACTGAAATAGTATTTCCCAATATGGGTGAGTTATTTGAACATATGATATGGAAATAAAAAGATGCAAGTAAAAATATTTAATTAACATTCACATATTAAGAATTAGTACTAAAAATTCATGTGTTTTGTATTAAAGACATTTGAATGTTCAACATTTCCATCTTGCTGTATACATGAGTGTTTCAATTTTTATATACAGTATCATCATCATTCAATTTGTATCCTGGAGAAATTGTTAAGGTTTGGATATGAGTTGTTCTCTGAAAGCTCATGTGTGAGACAACTCAGAAATATTCTGAGGTGAAATGATTAGATTATGAGAGTTATGACATGGTGAATTAATCCTTTTGAAAGATTAATAATTTGAAAGGACTACTGTATTGGGTGGTAACTGTAGGCAGGTGAGATGTGGCTGGAGGGAGTTGATTACTGGGGGCATGTCTGGGTTTATAGTTGATCCCTTGTGCATTGACATCTCTCTCTCTCTCTCCACCCCCCCATTTCTCCTTCCCTCCCTCCCTCTCCCTCTTTTCTGACTGCCATGGTTGAGCAGCTTTTCTCTGCCATATTCCTCCACCTTAATGTTTGGCCTCACCTCAGACCCACAGCAATGGAGATGGCCAATCATGGAATGAACATCGGAAACCATGAGCACCAAACTTTTCCTCCTCTAAGTTGTTCTGGTCAAGTGTTTTGGTCATAGCAACACAAAGCTGACTAACATAGTGATTTACATACTTGGCAAAATGACATTGTAAGTAATCTCTATAAAAATCTTGCACATTAGATATGGATCAATAAGATATAAGTTATTTTGTGAGAATCAATATTCTTTTCAAAAATTGTCCCTACTTGCATTTGTGGATCTTGTAGTGGTCCTTGGTTATGGTTTTAAATATTTCCATTTCATTATTCCTTTCTTTCTAATGATAAGAAATCCCTTTTAAAGTTACTTTATAGTAGATTTTTAAGAAGGGCAATATTCAAAGATGTAAAAAATGTGATTCTTGATATTATTTTTTTAATAACTGAAATTTATGAAAATACTCTCATTAATTTTTCTAACTGTGGACAAAGTCTCCTGTATTTCACTTTGGAATCAATTGTGAATCAGTAAATGTATGATTAAATGTGTAAGAGGAACCCTCCTATTGAGGTGATGATCAAATTGATTATCATAAAAGCAGAAAATCATATGAAACTCCAGAGAGCAAAAGATGGGATGACATCTTCCTGGAAAGCACATCTTTTCTTTTTGTGATGACTGTCTCAGGCTACTCTTTGTAACTGACTACATTATTTGTTGAAAAGCACATAGTTCTGTTTTAAAACTAATGTTTTCTACTCTATTTAACTTTTGAAAATGTTGGTTGTGACTCACCATCAACAGTTGGAAACATCAGGCTACAAATCATCCATTAAACTATTTAACAATGTCTACTCAGTAAACCAAACTGGGATAATTGCTTATTCGTGTTGAGAGAATGGATCCCTAACTCATATCATAGATAAGGGCAAATATCAATTATTTTAAACAGATAATTGTGAAAAACAAAACTTCAAATATTTTAGAAAAAAACCTAAGACAAGAAAGACTATCTTTTATTGTTTCAGAGTAGGAAAAGTTTATTTAACACTCCACCACAGCAATGAAACCTGAAGGAAAACATTGATGGAATAAATTAAAATTCAAAACTTCAGACACTTTAATACAGAAAAGTCACAGACTAGAAGAAGTTATTTTGTGACTATTACTAATAAAGGATTTTAATACAGAATATTAAACATAAAGGTTTCTATAATCAGTAAGTAAAAGACAAGGACACCAACAGCAAAAGGGGCGAAATAAGATAAGTTCAAAATGTGAAAATTCAACTAATTCATAAACATACAAAAATGATTATTAGTAATCAGGTAGGTGTAGGATGATACTGTAATGAAGTACAATTTCATTCTTCCAAGACTGAATGATTTTCAATCTGAAAATTCTAAAAACTTTCCACAATGTGCAGTAATGGGAACTTAAGCACTACCAGGGAGAGAACCCTTTGGTAAAATTCATTTGAAGAATATGAAATATCATTGGGTGCAGTGGCCAATGCCTCTAATCCCAGTAGCTTGGGAGGCTGAGGCAGGAGGATCAAGAGTTCAAAGCTAACCTCAGCAAAAGCGAGGTGCTAAGCTACTCAGTAAGACCCTGTATCTAAATAAAATACAAAATATAGCTAGGGATGTGACTCAGTGGTCCAGTGCCCCTGATTTCAATTCCTGGTATACCCTCCCCCACAAAAAAAGAAATGGAAAATCTAGAAGGTTCAGAAGAAGTATACACTGCTTGAGCAAGCAATTATGACACAATTTCCATATATAAAAACTAGAAATATTTTTATATTTGTATATGTGAAAAATGTAAATGCTGTTCCAACTCTGATAAAAATTAGATTTAAAATTACATTATAAGGATATGAATAAATTGTGGTGAATCTATTTAGTGGAAGACTACACTGTAGAGAAAACAAAAATCTAGAGACAGTCAATACCTATGTGTCTTGCAAGCACAATACAGGACAGAATGTTAGATGGCATAAATATGCATGATAATATTTATGTTGAGTTTATAAACAAGAAACCCAATATCATA
This sequence comes from Marmota monax, assembly GCF_021218885.2. Taxonomy (NCBI): domain Eukaryota; kingdom Metazoa; phylum Chordata; class Mammalia; order Rodentia; family Sciuridae; genus Marmota; species Marmota monax. The sequence continues at coordinate 72,713 of NW_026693953.1, read as the reverse complement.
CTGTCTCACAGATGCTGGACTGAGGATTGCTGGAACACTCTTTTATCAAAGAATAGGCCCCTCTTCTGTCCCTCTAATCCTTGAGTTAGGGCATCAGATAATTCATGATAAATGTGTGATGGTTATAAATTTGAAATGAGGACCTTAGGAGATCAAACTTACAAACTGACTGGTTTGACTGGTGCTAAGAATGATCTTGTCTGAAATCTGTCCCAGAGTCCACCGACCATCTAAAATCATAACCAAATAAGAGACAGTTAATGAACAAATCACTGTCCCCTCAAAGATACAGACAGGCTCTAGCATCCTTTCTAGCACTCTCACATCAGGATGGAGCACAGACTCTCTGTGAAGGCACTCTCTAGGCATTTCTGCAACTCAGGGCTTGATTTCTGAGTCACTCTGGGTCTGTCTCCACTCTACACTTTGATTCCCTTTTCTAACTTGTTTTCTCCCAGCTGGAATCTGCCTCAGATCCACCTCCTTCAGCCCCAAGCCTCTGTGAAAAGTCTGGTTTCAGTTTCATCCAGTTACTGCCCTCAGGTCCACCTTAGTGCCCCTTTCCAGCCCAGCCTAGCTCCTAAGTCCTGAACCTCATTTTTCCTGGGGAGGATTTTGGATGCTAATATAATTTAACACTTAGGAAAAATATAATGTTGAAACCAATTTTTGCATGATATAAAAATATTTTGAAGTAGTTGAGAGATCCTCACAAATAGATGGAACCATAAAAAATTTTGTTTGTCCTTTAATTGATCTTAATTTCTATGTGAAAATCCCAGGTTTGATTTTTTATATTGAAGCTATGTATTTCTGTCTTATTATCATTTTTCTCCATAAAAACTGAAGAAAATTTACCAGATAATGTGTGCTTCTTAATTTGTGGTTCACCAACCTCTTAAGGATCCACATTTCTTACTGTACTTCAATACAACTGACATCTTTTTCAATCCTATGTATTTTGTATATTCAAAAACTTTATTATGAGAAGTAATCAACTGCTTAACTAAACTTTATGTAGTGAGGTATGTCAGCAAAGGATGAGGAATCAATGGAATTAGCAAGTGTGTTTCTACTTCCAATCAATGGAAGTAGAAAGTAGAAGAAAAAGCAGAGATATCTAATGCAGAGTTGGGAGGTCAAAAGTGAGGACTGAGATCTCAAGAATGCTTTGGGTTTAGCCTGGAACAAAGAAAGGGGACCAAGGCAAAATAACACTGCAAAACACAAGATCTTAGAGGGAACATGGCAGACTTGGGGACTAGGAAAAAGTTCAACAGAGAGAATTTGGAATGTTATGGATTGGTGTTTGGGTGATAGAAGGGAAAGCCAGAGGAAAAGAACATTATGTAAGGGAGAAAAGGGGGCTATGGCTAAATATGGAATATTGGGCATGTGTCATGTCTAGAAGCACGGATTTGATAGTTTTAAAAAGACATGTTTAATCATAGGAGGAACATTAACAGATTCACAGTTTAGAAAAATACTCTTTGGAATGAATATAATCTATGTCACAAATTCTCTTAATATTCACAAATTAAAAAAGAGGACATCTCTCCTCACAGCTTGGTATGCTTTATCATATCACATAATCAGAGAAAGCATACAGCAATCTATAATTCATAGATCTTCCCCTTCTGCCTTGAAGAGCACAGAAAGAAGTTCTAGAACCTATTTTCAGAACTATTCTCAGCATATATTATCTGTTGGAATCTTTTGTTTCTGTCTCCTTCATTCTTTTACTTATTCTATAGTAATTTTTTAAAAAAATAAAGTTATTGCTAATGAGTTTTGAGAAATAATCCCATAATAAAAATTTTCAGAGTTGATAATATTAAAATATTTGCAGTTAGTAATGGCATTCATGATTAAGGAACTTTCAACTTCATATGTAATTCTTAACCAAAATACTATTGTGAACCAAAGTTTTGGAGTCCAGTTCATTAACAGTAACAAACTCAAGGATGCTCAAGCAGTGTTCACAGACCTGGGTTATTGCTGGTACTCTTTCATATCTTTTCAGTGTAAAACACTGTGAGATGAGGTCAGCCGCTTTCTCTACTGTTGTTATTTCTGGATCTAGTTTTGGTGGTAGCATTTTGTCCCAAGGAACAGCTTCATAAGCTCTGGGGAATTATTAAATAAGAACAGTTTATGCAAAACACACAGTCAATTGATGTAGTTCATAACACCATCACATTCTGTGACATTCTTTATGACCACCCCCTGCCCCGATTCCTGCTACTTGGGGTACACCACAGATGGAATCCCCCATGCCCTCTTAGTGTGGCAGCAAGTAAACACAATGGGAGAGTATACCTATAATATGTCACTTTATGTGGCAAAGGGGACTGAGCATATGTAACTAAGGTCCCTAGTCAGCTGAATTTGAATTCTCAAAAGGTAGATGTCATGAATGGGACTGCCTAAACAAATGAACCCTAAAAAGTGACAAAACAGTAGCAGATATTCTTTGTTGTTGAAAAAACAAAGATTGTGAGCTGCAACAAACTGAATTCCACCAACAGCCCAAATGGTCTTGGAAGATGAGGACATTGTCCCAGCAGACACTTTCATTCCCACTTGGAGGGTCCAGGACAGTGAACCCCATTGGGACATGTCTGGACTTTTGATCAACAGAACTCTCAGACAGTAAAAACTGCTGACCTATTCTTTTGCTACCATTACCCCCACCCCCAACTCCGCCCTGCACTTGACCCTGGCTCCAGGCATGCTGGCCTAGTGCCCTCCCACAACACCTTAAACACTTCCAACGGGGGCTTTTGTGCTATGCTCCCTCTGCCTGCAGTTTAGTTGCTCTCTCCCAACATCCTTACAACTTTTTCTCTCCTCTTCCAAGTTTCTGTTTAAACCCATTGCTCAAGGAGGCCTCTCCACACCTTCTGCAGATGCCTGAAGTCCGCTATCCCATACTTGTGGCATTCTACTTTTCCTTTCTTTTTTTAAATATCACTTTCTAAAGCAATAACTATTTACTCTCTATCTATGTGTTTCCCTCCCTTTAGAATGAGAGCCTTTGAGAACAGAGACCTCACTTTGCTTTGTTCATGGATAATTTCATAGTCTAGCACATGGGCTCCTGAGTCACTGCATTCTCCTGTAAGCTTTCTGTGGTGTGTGCCATTATTCTCTATGACACTGTGCTCTCCTCTAGTGTGTGTATCTGTCTGTCTGTCTCTCTCCATTTCCTTTGTCTTGATTTTATTAACTATCAAACGTAGATGTTCTTTAAGACCTTGAAATGTTTATTATTTAGCCAACATGAGTAAGTAAATGTCTGTTTGGTGTTTTCTGAATTACTCATAGGATCCAGGGTATTATCAACCCATTACATGTGTCATTAAGGATAAAGAAATATATTTTAAAATGAAAATTCTACTGGGGAAAAAAACTTACTTCTGTGTAGAGGACTTGTAAAATGAGTTCTTGACATTATATTTCTTTTTTGGTTTAGCAAGTGCCTCACCATCCTCCTGGAAGACATGAATAGTAAGTTAAAAGAGATCAGGTGTAAAGAGAATTGCTATTTTTTTCTTTTCACCATGTTTTCTTTTATTCTTTATTCCTTTTTTTTTCAAGACCATCTTGGATTGACAAGTTTTAATATATCTTTTTCCTCTTTCATTTACAAAAGAATTTTGAATTTAGTTAAAAGTAAGATTTTTATAAGAAAGCATTTGACTTTTAAATTGGCAAACATTTAGTTTTGGCACAATGTAATTTAAACATTTAGAAACATTCATTGGTCTGGGAGATTTGTTCTGAGATACCTCCATCTCTTTGTCTTTCATCTTAGTTTGCCAAAATTATATAGCTATTTATTATTATAATCATTATTATAATCTTTACTGGTTACTATTTTTTATTTGTTCTTTTTAGATATACATGACAGTAGAATATATTTCGATCTATTATACATACTGGTGTATTATCTTCCATTTTTGTAGTTGTACATGTTATGGAGTTACACTTGTCATGTATTCATATATGAATGCAGGAAATTTATGTCCAATTCATCATACTATCTTTCCTATTCCATACCCCCTCTCTTCCATTCATTCCCCTTTGTCTAATACAATGAACTTCTATGCTCCCCCCCACATTGTGTGTTAGCTTCTGCATATCAGAGAGAACATTTGACTTTCGGTGTTTTGGTGATGGCTTATTTTACTTAGCATGATAGTCTCCAGTTTCATTCCTTTACTGGCAAAAGGTATATCATCATTCTTCTTTATGTCTGAGTAATATTCTTGTGTGTGAGTGTGTGTGTGTGTGTGTGTGTGTGTGTGTATCACACTTTCTTTTCCTGTTCATCTATGAAGGATTCCATAGTACAGCTATTGTGAATTGAGCTGTTATAAGCCTTGATGTGGCCATCTCACTGTAGTATGCTGATTTTAAGTCTCTGGGTATATACCAAGAAATGAGATAATTGTGTCAAATTGTGTTATCATTCCACCTTTTCTGAGGAATCTCCAGAGTGGTTATACCAATTTGGAGTTAGTCTCACTGGCAATGTATGAGTGTACCTTTTACCCCACATCCTCACCAACATTAATTGTTACTTGTATTCTTGTTGATTGGAGTGAGATGACATCTCAGTGTAGTTTTAATTTGCTTTTCTCTAATTGCTAGAGATGTTGCACATTTTTCCATATATTTGTTGACCACTTGTATTTCTTGTTCTATGAAGTGCCTGTTCATTTTCTTTTATTGATTGGGTTATTTGTTTCTTTGGTGTTAATTTTTTAAAGTTCTTTGTTTATACTGGAGATGAATGCTTTATCTGAGGTGTAGGTGGCAAAGGTTTTCTCCCATTCTGAAGGCTCTTACTTAATGTTCCTGATTATTTCCTTTACTCTGAAGAAGCTTTTTAGTTTGTATCCATTCCATTTATTGATTCTTTTTTTTTTAAATTTTTTATTGTGGGTTGTTCAAAACATTACAAATTTCTTGACATATCATATTCCACACTTTGATTCAAGTGGGTTATGAACTCCCACCTTCACCCCATACACAGATTGCAGATTCACATCAGTTACACATCCATTGATTTACAAATTGCCATACTAGTGTCTGTTGTGCTCCGCTGCCTTTCCCATCATCCACCCTCCCCCCTCCCCACCTCTCCCCTCCCCTCCCCTCCTCTCTCTCTACCCCCTCCACTGTATAACCCTGAGGGTCTCCTTCCATTACCGTGCAATTTACCTTCTCTCTCCCTTTCCCTTCCACCTCTCATCCCTGTTAAATGTTAATCTTCTTCTCCTGTTCTTCGTCCCTACTCTGTTCTTAGTTACTTTCCTTATATCAAAGAAGACATTTGGCATTTGTTTTTTAGGGATTGGCTAGCTTCACTTAGCATAATCTGCTCTAATGCCATCCATTTCCCTGTAAATTCTATGATTTTGTCATTTTTTAATGCAGAGTAATACTCCATTGTGTATAAATGCCACATTTTTTTTATCCATTCGTCTATTGAAGGGCATCTAGGTTGGTTCCACAGTCTTGCTATTGTGAACTGTGCTGCTATGAACATCGATGTAGCAGTGTCCCTGTAGCATGCTCTTTTTAGGTCTTTAGGGAATAGACCAAGAAGGGGAATAGCTGGGTCAAATGGTGGCTCCATTCCCAGCTTTCCAAGAAATCTCCATACTGCTTTCCAAATTGGCTGCACCAATCTGCAGTCCCACCAGCAATGTACAAGTGTACCCTTTTCCCCACATCCTCGCCAACACTTATTGTTGTTTGACTTCCTAATGGCTGCCAATCTTACTGGAGTGAGATAGTATCTTAGGGTGGTTTTGATTTGCATTTCTCTGACAGCTAGAGATGTTGAGCATTTTTTCATGTACTTGTTGATTGACTGTATGTCCTCCTCTGAGAAGTGTCTGTTCAGGTCCTTGGCCCATTTGTTGATTGGGTTGTTTGTTCTCTTATTGTCTAATTTTTTGAGTTCTTTGTATACTCTGGATATTAGTGCTCTATCTGAAGTGTGAGGAGTAAAGATTTGTTCCCAGGATGTAGGCTCCCTATTTACCTCTCTTATTGTTTCTTTTGCTGAGAAAAAACTTTTTAGTTTGAGTAAGTCCCATTTGTTGATTCTAGTTATTAACTTTTGTGCTATGGGTGTCCTATTGAGGAATTTGGAGCCCGACCCCACCGAATGTAGATCGTAGCCAACTTTTTCTTCTATCAGACGGCGTGTCTCTGATTTGATATCAAGCTCCTTGATCCATTTTGAATTCACTTTTGTGCATGGCGAGAGAAAGGGATTCAGTTTCATTTTGTTGCATATGGATTTCCAGTTTTCCCAGCACCATTTGTTGAAGATGCTATCCTTCCTCCATTGCATGCTTTTAGCCCCTTTATCAAATATAAGATAGTTGTAGTTTTGTGGATTGGTTTCTGTGTCCTCTATTCTGTACCATTGGTCCACACGCCTGTTTTGGTACCAGTACCATGCTGTTTTTGTTACTATTGCTCTGTAGTATAGTTTGAAGTCTGGTATCGCTATACCGCCTGATTCACACTTCTTGCTTAGCATTGTTTTTGCTATTCTGGGTCTTTTATTTTTCCATATGAATTTCATGATTGCTTTCTCTATTTCTACAAGAAATGCCGTTGGGATTTTGATTGGCATTGCATTAAACCTATAGAGAACTTTTGGTAATATCGCCATTTTGATGATGTTAGTTCTGCCTATCCATGAACAGGGTATATTTTTCCATCTTCTAAGATCTTCTTCTATTTTTCTCTTTAGGGTTCTGTAGTTTTCATTGTATAAGTCTTTCAGCTCTTTTGTTAGGTTGATTCCCAAGTATTTTATTTTTTTTGAAGAGATTTTGAATGGAGTGGTTGTCCTCATTTCCATTTCAGAGGATTTGTCGCTGATATACAGGAATGCCTTTGATTTATGCGTGTTGATTTTAAATCCTGCCACTTTGCTGAATTCATTTATTAGCTCTAATAGTTTCTTTGTAGAGCCTTTTGGGTCTGCTAGATATAGAATCATATCATCTGCAAATAGTGATAATTTAATTTCTTCTTTTCCTATTTTTATGCCTTTAATTTCTTTCGTCTGTCTAATTGCTCTGGCCAGTGTTTCGAGAACTATGTTGAAGAGAAGTGGAGAGAGAGGGCATCCCTGTCTTGTTCCAGATTTTAGAGGGAATGCCTTCAGTTTTTCTCCATTCAGAATGATGCTAGCCTGAGGCTTAGCATAGATTGCTTTTACAATATTGAGGTATGTTCCTGTTATCCCTAGTTTTTCTAGAGTTTTGAACATAAAGGGATGCTGTACTTTGTCGAATGCTTTTTCCGCATCTATCGAGATGATCATATGTTTCTTATTTTTAAGTCTATTGATGTGGTGAATAACATTTATTGATTTCCGTATATTGAACCATCCTTGCATCCCAGGGATGAATCCTACTTGATCATGGTGTACAATTTTTTTGATATATTTTTGTATCCGATTCGCCAGAATTTTATTGAGGATTTTTGCATCTAGGTTCATTAGAGATATTGGTCTGTAGTTTTCTTTCTTTGAAGTGTCTTTGTCTGGTTTAGGTATCAGGGTGATGTTGGCCTCATAGAATGAATTTGGAAGTTCTCCCTCCTTTTCTATTTCCTGAAGTAGCTTGAAAAGTATTGGTATTAGTTCTTCTTTAAAGGTTTTGTAAAATTCTGCTGTATACCCATCCGGACCTGGGCTTTTCTTAGTTGGTAGTCTTTTTATGGTTTCTTCTATCTCCTCAATTGATATTGGTCTGTTTAGGTTTTCTATATCCTCCTGACTCAATCTGGGCAGATCATATGACTTAAGAAATTTGTCTATGCCTTCACTATCTTCTAATTTATTGGAGTATAAGGATTCAAAATAGTTTTTGATTATCTTCTGTATTTCTGAAGTGTCTATTGTGATATTGCCTTTTTCATCCCGTATGCTAGTAATTTGAGTTCTCTCTCTTCTTCTCTTCGCTAGCATCGCTAAGGGTCTGTCGATTTTGTTTATTTTTTCAAAGAACCAAGTTTTAGTTTTGTCAATTTTTTCAATTGTTTCTTTTGTTTCGATTTCATTAATTTCAGCTCTGATTTTAATTATTTCTTGCCTTCTACTTCTTTTGCTGTTGTTTTGCTCTTCTTTTTCAAGGATTTTGAGATGAAGTATGAGATCATTTATTTGTTGGTTTTTTCTTTTTTCGAGCCGCTGGGCCTGCTCCGGGGGCTGGCGGAAGCCCGGCTCCTTCCCTCTGGCTCGAGGACAAATTGAGGAGACTCGGGTGACTGAGCCTCACCCCCCTTACCAGGAGACCAACTGCTTATGTCACCGCTGGTATTGATGAAGATCTCTCCTCCACCGCTTTCTGCTGACATCAGATCTCTGCCATGTTGGTATCCTATGCGAATGGCAGCATTTCGTTCCCCTTGCCGGGCAACCCAAGCAACGGGTGAGTCCTGACCGGCCCTCAGCAGGACCCGGACCGAGACGCAGTTTCCGCGGGCTCCTAGCCCCGGTCCAGGGAAGTTCCGGGAGCCGGAACTCGGCCGCTCCGTGCTCGGTGTAAGCTCCTATAAGTGTAAGCTCCAAGAAGCAGTCCCCGCGGGCTCAGTTCCGGGAGCCGGAATTCGGCTGCTTAGTGCTTGGTGTTTGCTCTGATAGTAGCAGGGTCCAAGAAGCAGCCTCCGCAGGCTCCACAGCCCTGAGCCAGGGCGGTTCCGGGACGGTTCCGGGAGCCGGAACTCGGCCGCTCCGTGCTGGGTGTAAGCTCCTATAAGTGTAAGCTCCAAGAAGCAGTCCCCGCGGGCTCAGTTCCGGGAGCCGGAATTCGGCTTCTTAGTGCTTGGTGTTTGCTCTGATAGTAGCAGGGTCCAAGAAGCAGCCTCCGCAGGCTCCGCAGCCCTGAGCCAGGGCGGTTCCGGGACGGTTCCGGGAGCCGGAACTCGGCCACCCCGCGCTCGGTGTTCACTCCGATAAGATCAGATTTTAAGAAGCACCCAGGCGCTGAACCCTAGCAATCTGTCTGCAAGCCGCAGGCGAATTGCAGCCTGAAATTACCTGTTCTATGGCTGAATGAGCTGCGGTCAGTCAAAAACAGGTATGGTGACGTCAGTTTACCAACATGGTGGCTGCTGGCCTCCTCTGTGGTCTGACCGGTGTGGAGAACCGAGATGGACCGCTTCCTTCCCCCGTCTCGAACCCAGAATTCAGCCCTGAGTGCGGTGCTTGCGCGGCTGGCAGAAACTGCAGCACTGTAACCCTGCGTCTCTATCCCAGCGCGCGCGTTGCAGACTCTAGCCGCGGGGCGATTTGCTGAATAAGCAGTTTTACCCTCCGTGCGACAAACCTCTCGCGTTTGAGTCCCCGTAGCCGATCCTCGTGCGATGGAAATCCTTCCTCCAGGTTCCGGCACACCCCACTATTGCTGGAAATTCCTAACAAGATATCCTTTAGCCGTCCTGACTTGTCATACTCCCACACAGTGAAGCAGCACACGGGGGTAATGCACTCCCCTCGCCGCCATCTTCCTCCCCTCCATTTATTGATTCTTGATTTTATTTCTTGCTCTGTAGAAGTCTTGTTGTAGGAAATCAACTCCTAAGCTGGCATGATGAAAAGTTGGGCCTACTTTTTCTCTTTGTAGGCACAGAGTCTCTGGTCCCTGGTCCAATTTGAGTTGAGTTTTGTGCAGGGTGAGAGGTATTCAATTTCATTGTGCTCTATATGGTTTTTCAAGCACCATTTGTTGAAGAGGCTATCTTTTCTCCAATGTATGTTTTTGCCACCTTTGTCTAGTATGAGATAACTATATTTATGCGGGTTTGTATATGTGTCTTCTATTCTGAAACATTAGTATTCATGTCTGTTTTGGTGCCAATATCTTGCTGTTTTTGTTACTATAGCTCTTTAGTATAATTTAATGTTTAGTATTGTGATACCTCCTGCTTTACATTTTTCACTAACGATTGCTTTGGCTATTTGGGCCTCTTATTTTTCAAAATGAATCTCATGACTGCTTTTTCTATTTTTATGAAAAATATCACTGAAATTTTAATAGGAATTGCATTAAATCTGTATAGTGTCTTTTGGTAGTGTGGCCATTTTGACTATTAATTCTGCATATTAAAGAACATGGGAGATCTTTCCATCTTCTAAGGTCTTCTTTAATTTCTATCTTTAATGTTCTGTATTTTTCAATATAGAGGTTTTTCACCTCTTTTGTTAGATTTGATTCCTAAATATTTTTTGAGGCTACTATGAATGGGACAGTTTTCCTAATTTCTCTTTCAGTTGATTTATCACTGATACATAGGAATGCAATTGATTTGTGGGTGTTAATTTAATATCCTGCTACTTTGTTGAATTTATTTATGAGTTCTAGAAGTTTTCTGGTAGAGGTTTTTGGTCTTATAAATATAGAATCATATCATTGGCAAATAGCGATAGTTTGAGTCTTTCTTTTCCTATTCATATCCCTTTAATTTTTTTCTTCTGCCTAACTGCTGTGGCTAGAGTTTCAAGCACTATATTGAATAGAAGTGGTAAAAGAGGGCATCCTTGTCTTGTTTCAGTATTTAGCGAGAATGCCTTCAATTTTTCTCCATTTAGAATGATGTTGGCCTTGGGTTTAGCATATGCAGCTTTTATAGTGTTGAGGTATGTTCCTACTATCCCCAGTTTTTCTAGTGTTTTAGACATAAATGGATGCTGTATATTGTCAAATTATTTTTCCACATCTATTGAGATAATCATGGGATTCTTGTCTTTAAATCTATTGATGTGATGAATTACATTTATTGATTTCCATATGTTGAACCAATCTTGCATCCCTGGGATGAACCTCACTTGATCATGGTGTACCATCTTTCAAATATGTTTTTGTATGTAATTTGTCAGTGTCTTATTAAAATTTTTTTTGGCAATGTTCATCAGGGATATTGATCTGAAGTTTTCATTCTTTGATGTGTCTTTGTCTAGTTTTGGTATCAGGGTGATACTAGCATCATACACAAGTTTGGAAGGATTCCCTTCTTTTCTATGTTATGGAATAATTTGAAGAGGGTTAGTGATAGTTCTTCTTTGAAGGTCTCATATAGAACCTGATTAACAATATGTCTGGTCCTGGGCTTTTCTCTGTTGGTAGGCTTTTTAAAAAAAAATTTAGCATATAGAATTTTATTTTAACATAATATAGTGAGAAATATTGCTTTGATAATTTCTTCTATAAAAGCATGCTGAATGGTTATGAATTATCATAACTTAAATAGTCCCTTATCCTTAGATTCAATAGTTGTTTCTAGTTTTTGCTATAGTATGCTATTTGTAATCAATGTTTTGCATATGCATGTTGTACACATGTACAACTATTAGTATAAATTCTTAGAAGAAAAGCTGTCTCTTCTGGGCATTAAATATTTTCAGGCTTTTGCTTCATTCTCTAAACCAGTCTTCAGAAAACTTAAGCAACATAGCAGCATAAATCAGAATATACAGACCCAACATAAAGGAGAATTGTTTTACCCATATTCCTAACAATTTCAGGAAAAAAAATTTCCATTTTAAAATGTTGTTGATATTTACATTTCTTATTAGTGAGCATATTTTTATTTGATATAAGGCTGATTCATAGAGGGATAGGGAGCGGGAACATGGAAGGAATAGACGAACTCTAGATAGGGAAGAGGGGTTAAAGGGGAAGGGAGGACGCATGGGGTTATTAATGATGGTGGAATGTAATGATCATTATTATCCAAACTACAGATATGAAGACATAAATTTGTGTGAATATACTGTGTATATACAACCAGAGATATGAAAAAAGTGCTCTATATGTGTAATAAAAATTGCAATGTATTCCACTGTCATATACAAATAAAAATTAAAATAAAAAATAGGAAAAAAATGCCAACAAGAGAAATTATTTTAGAAAAATGTGGATGAATGCAGTTATATAAAATAAGATAATCACTGAAGAGGAAATTAAAGTTTTAACCAACATCAGTTAAATATGTTTGCATTATATGACACATGAAAGCCAATGTCCTTAATAAAGTATTTCTACAATCAAGATGTAACTTAAAAACTAAGATTAAAATTTGAAGGGGCTGGGGATGTGGCTCAAATGGTAGTGCGTTTGCCTGGCATGTGCGGGGTGCTGGGTTAGATCCTCAGCACTACATAAAAATAAAGATGTTGTGTCCACCAAAAAACTAAAAAAAATAAATATTAAAAAATTTTCTCTCTCTCTCTCTCTTTAAAAATGTGAAAATCTGCTAATTCACAAAAATGTAATATACATGAATAATAAATGTTGGTTGGCTTTTGATGGTGTCTTCAATTTCATTGCTTGACATTGATCTGTAACTTCCTCTGACCTCTGTGTGCAGTCGGGAGAGATGGGCTTCTTTCTCACACAAAGATATTGTGCAACACACCTTTCAGTTTAGTTGGGCAGTGTCTTTGTTCTCTCAACTCTCTGTACCCAGACATACCTCAAGTCTCTTAAAAGTGCAGATTCCTTTATCCCTTTTCCCTTCACTTTGCTCCTAGAGGGACTGCTCTGGCTGGTGCCTCTCCTGGGGCACTGACTGTTGTGCTGGGGATTTCTTCCCTATTCTATTATACCCAACCTCCTGTGTCCCCAATCTGCTTTGAATGTCCAGTATTAAATCCCGTAAAGCCTCTCTCCCCCTGCCCCTTTTATTTTCATCTACCTTGCTGAGAAGCTGCTAATCTGTTTACTTGGTTTCATGCTGTGGATCAGCCAGGAAAGCAACCTTCTCTGTTCCACCATCTTGAAACCCTCTACTGCTTATTATTTAGATTTTCTATGACATTTTCCAATTCTTGTCTACTTTTGCTTCTTTTATTCTACTTGTTTTTACACCATGGATTCTTGACTGCATTTTATTTTTTTGTTGCTAAAATTCAGTTTTCAGTAATTCAAGAATGTGAATTTTGGGAGGGATCCAAGATGACAGGCTGGAGGGAGGCTGCATTCTGTGTTGCTCCAGGACCTGGGATGCAAGTAATGGGATACTGTTTCTCTGCAAGTGATTAGAGGACCTCTGACAGCTACTCCTGCACAGAAATCACAGCCGCCATGCTGTGCAGGTCTCCAGGCCTCAGTATCAGCACAGGAATTCAGGCCACTTGACCATGCAAGTCCTCCAGGTACCCGACTAGGACCACCAGCATTAGCTCCTCCATAGGACCTTGGCTGCCCACCTATGAAGGAATCCCAGCTGCTGCTCCCAAACAAGACACCCAGCCTCAGTCCATGTGCAGGAACTCCAGCCACCATTCCTGCGGGGCTCCTCCGGTCACTTCCAGCTTGGAACACTGCAACCACTGCCACAGTCCCCTACACACTGTAGCCTGCACTAAACACTGAACACTGCACTGGGTCTGGTGACAGTTTCCAGCCACAATACTGCATGCACAGAGCTGCATCTCTGAACCACTCAAAGCTACCACCTGGCCCTACACAACCCGACACCCCATCACTGAAAACAGTCCCCATCTTTAATTGAGGCAACTCCCAGCTTGGAACACTGCCTGGGGATTAGAAACAATATCAAGGTACTCTGAAAGTCCCCAACTCCCCTCTCTCCCCGGGAGCTACAAACCCGGCATAGTGCCTGCGGCTACTCTGCTGATGCATAGCTCAAAAAACCAGGTTGTAAAACCGGGTCCTGAACTGCCCAATATAAAACAGCTATCTGGGTGCACAGCTCCCAGAGTGCAGCCCACAAGTCCTTTGGGAAGTTAAAAAGGGAGAGGGGAAGTGAGATACAGTTTAGAGACAAAATTAGAGACCAGGAATTGTGAGGTCTAGAGGTAATACAAGGAGATAAGACCAGGCACCCACATCACATGAGCAGGCCCCAAAGAAGATTCTTGGGGTACAGTTTCCCATATGGACTGGCAAGTACTATATCCTAACTCAAGGAGTCATGCCCTTGAGATCAACCCTCCCATCCTAATAACCTTCATCATCCTGAGGGTGGACATCCTAGCAAACAACAGACAACTCCACTTATTGAATAAGAATGGAAGCTGGAAAGATACTGATCTCCAACAAAAATTATCCTTGTATCTTCCTTTGAGACTTCCTTCTCTCTCTCTCTCTCTCTCTCTCTCTCTCTCTCTCTCTCTCTCCTTCCACCCTCACATCCCCAACATTTGTGAAACCAAATACTTTTCATGAATTAGAATACTAAGGCCTGGGATGTCTGAATAGTATATTACAGTGATGTTGTGTATTATTTTAGCTCCTATTTTTACTTTTCTTAATATTTATGTTTGTTTGGTTTTTTGTACTCTACTGTCTTCTCATTTACTTGCCTCCCCCAAATCACTCTCTCTTTTCTCCTGCTACTAACCAACCTCTTTAGATTCCTCTTTCACGCTAAGATATAATTAGAAATCAATGATAGGGAAGTATTACACTAAAGGAAATACTAAGCAAAGGAAAAACCAAGTCAAGTTAAATACCAAAAATAAACAATATGAACGGGAATACAAATCATGTTTCAATAATACCCTGAATGCTAATAGCCTAAACTCACCAATCAAAAGACATAGACTGGCAGATTGGATTTTTAAAAAGACCCAACGATATGCTGCCTTCAAGAGATCTCATAGGAAAGACATCCACAGATTGAAGGTGAAAGTTTGGGAAAAAACATTCCACTCACATGGACTGTGGAAACAAGCAGAGGTTTCCATATCAAATAAAGTAGACTTCAAGCCAAAGTTAATCAAAAGGGATAGAGAAGAGCATTTCACACTGCTTAAGGGAACCATACATCAACAAGACATAACAATAATAAAAATATATGTCCCAAACAATGGAACACCTGCATTCATTAAACAAACTCTTCTCAAGCTCAAGAGTCAAATAGACGACAACACAATAATTCTGGGTGACTTTAACACACCTCTTTCACCACTGGGTAGATCTTCCGAACAAAAGCTAAATAAAGAAACTATAGAACTCAATAATACAATCAATAACTTAAACTTAACAGACATAGAGTATTTCATCCATCAATGAATGAGTATACTTTCTTTTTCAGCAGCACATAGATCCTTCTCTAAAATACACCATATATTATACCACAAAGCAACTCTTAGAAAAAAACTAAAAAACAGAGATACTACCCTGCATTATATCAGACCATAATGGAATGAAATTAGAAATCAATGATAAAATAAAAAAGAGAAAGTACTCTGTCATCTGGAGACTAAATAATATGCTATTAAATGAAAAATGGGTTGCAAAAGAAATCAAAGAGGAGATTTTAAAATTCTTAAAGGTAAATGAGAACGCTGATACAACATATTGAACTCTCTAACACTATAAAGGTAGTACTAAGAGGAAAGTTCATTGCATGGAATTCATTCTTTAAAAGAAAAAAAAAGTCAATAAATAAATGACCTAACATTACATCTCCAAGCCATAGAAAAAAGAAGAACAAATCAACACCAAAAGCTGTAAAGAGAGGAAATAATTAAAATCAGAGCTGAAATAAATGAAATTGAAACAAAAGAAACAATTTTAAAAAAATTGACAAAACAAAAAGTTGGTTCTTTGAAAAAATAAATAAAATTGATAAACCCTTAGCCATGCTAACAAAGAGAAGAAGAGAGAAAATAAATTACTAACATTGGTGATGATAAATGAAATATCATGATGGATACTACAGAGTTACAGAAGATAATTAGAAATTATTTTGAAAATTTGTACTCCAATAAAATAGAAAATATCAAAGGCACTGACAAATTTCTAGAGTAATATAATTTGCCCAAACTGAATCAGGATGATATACACAAGTTAAACAGATCAATTTTAAGCAACGAAATAGAAGATGCCATCAGAAGCCTGTCAACCAAGAAAAGCCCAGGACCAGATAGATACACAGCTGAGTTCTACAAGACTTTCAAAGAAGAGCTAATACCAATACTCCTGAAATTATTTTGTGAAATAGAAAAAGAGGAAACACTTCCAAACTTATTCTATGAGGCCAATATCACCCTGATTCCAAAACCAGACAAAGACACATCAAAGAAAGAAAACTTCAGACAAATATATCTAATGAACATAGATGAAAAAATTCTCAATAAGATTCTGACAAATTGAATAAAAAAACATATCAAAAAGATAGTACACCACAATCAAGTAGGGTTCATCCAGGGATGCCATTTCAACATACGGAAATCAATAAATGTAATTCATCACATCAATATACTTAAAGATAAGAATCATGGCGGAGCCCGCGGAGGCTGCTTCTTGGACCCTGCTACTATCAGAGCATACACCAAACACTAAGCGGCCGAATTCCGGCTCCCGGAACTGAGCCCGCGGGGGCTGCTTCTTGGAGCCTACACTTATAGGAGCTTACACCGAGCACGGAGCGGCCGAGTTCCGGCTCCCGGAACTTCCCTGGACCGGGGCTAGGAGCCCGCGGAAATTGTGTCTCGGTCCGGGTCCTGCTGAGGGCAGGTCAGGACTCACCCATTGCTTGGGTTGCCTGGCAAGGGGAACGAAATGCTGCCATTCGCATAGGATACCAACATGGCAGAGATCTGATGTCAGCAGAAAGCGGTGGAGGAGAGATCTTCATCAATACCAGCGGTGACATAAGCAGTTGGTCTTCTGGTAAGGGGGGTGAGGCTCAGTCACCCGAGTCTCCTCAATTTGTCCTCGAGCTGGAGGGAAGGAGCCGGGCCGCCGCCAGCCCCCGGAGCAGGCCCAGCGGCTCGCCAGCGTGGTGACCGCGTGACCCCAATTGGAGAGGGGGCGGAGCGGAGCCGCCACCCACACCCGCCAGGTGGGCAGACCCACGACCCAGTAGTACATGGGCGTGGTAGGAGGGGCAGGGCAGAGCCGCCCTTCGCGCTTGCAAGGTAAACAGACCTGTGACAGCCTGGCGGGTCAGGCCCAGTGGCCTGCCAGTGTGGTACACACGTCACCCCAACTCGAGTAGGGGCAGAGCAGATCCTTATCCCACGCCCGGATCAGGCCCTGCCGGTGTGGTGGTCACGTGACCCCAATTGGAGTGGGGGTGGAGCGGAACCGCCACTCGTGCCCGCAGGGTGAGCAGACCAGTGATCAACCTGCAGATCAGGCCCAGGGGTCCGCAGGCGTGGTAGGAGGGGCAGGGCAGATCCGCCGCCAGCGCCTTCAAGGTAGGCAGACCTACAACAGACCGGCGGATCAGGCCCAGGAGCCTGCCGGCGGGGTACAAACACCACCCTAATTGGAGTAGGGACAGAGCAGAGTCGCCTCCCTTGCCAGGAACAGACCCAGCATCCTGCAGGCGGGGTAGTCACGACACCCCAATTGGAGTAGGGGCAAAGCAGAGCCTCCACTCGTGCCCGAAAGGTGGGCAGATCTGCGACCGACCAGCAGGACAGGCCCAGTGGCCTGCTGGTACGACAGACACGACACCCCAATTGGAGTAGGGGCAGAACAGAGCCGCCACCAGCTCCCAGAACAGGCCCAGTGACCTGCCGGCGTGGTAGCCACGACACCCCAATTGGAATAAGGAGAGAGCAGAGCCGCCGCCCGCACCTGCAGGAAAGATACGCAAGCAGTATGAAAAGACAAGGAAAGAAAGGAACACAAGCAATGCAGGTCAACGCAACTTTAGAAGAGGTAACAGCTGCAGCAGATGGAATGTCAGATAAAGAATTCAGGATATACATGCTTCAGATGATCTGGAGTATCAAGGAAGACATTAAACAGCAAAATCAGACAATGAAAGATCACTTCGACAACGAATTACGCAAACAAATCCAGGAAGCAAAGGATCAACTATACAGGGAGATAGAGGTTATAAAAAACAAGCAATCAGAAATCCTAGAAATGCAGGAAGCAATAAACCAACTTAAAAACTCAATGGAGAATACTACCAACAGAGTAGAACACTTAGAAGATAGAACATCAGACAATGAAGACAAAGTATTTCAACTGGAAAAGAACATAGACAGCTCAGCAAGACTGTTAAGAAACCATGAGCAGAACATCCAAGAAATATGGGATAACATTAAGAGACCAAACTTAAGAGTCATTGGGATACAGGAAGGTACAGAGCTCCAAACCAAAGGAATGAGCAGTCTATTCCATGAAATAATACAAGAAAACTTCCCAGACTTGAAGAATGAGACAGAATCCCAAATCCTAGAAGCCTACAGGACGCCGAATGTGCAAAATCATAAGAGATCCACACCTAGACACATTATAATGAAGATGCCCAACATACAGAATAAGGAGAGAATTTTAAAAGCTACAAGAGAAAGGAAGCAGATTACATTTAGGGGCAAGCCAATCAGGATAACAGCTGATCTTTCAACACAGACTCTGAAAGCTAGAAGATCCTGGAATAACATATTTCAAACACTGAAAGATAATGGGTTCCAACCAAGAATTGTGTATCCAGCGAAATTAAGCTTCAGGATGGAGAATGAAATTAAAACCTTCCACGATAAACAAAAGTTTAAAGAATTCGCAGCTAGAAAACCATCTCTTCAAAACATCCTAGCCAAAGTATTACAGGAAGAGGAAATGGAAAATAACAATGAAAACCAACAGTGGGAGGTAGGACAGTAAAGGGGGGGGGGAAACAATCAAAGAGGAAAACAAACAATGTTTAGTAACAGAAATAAACAAATATGGCTGGAAGAACAACCCATATCTCAATAATAACCCTAAATGTTAATGGCTTAAACTCACCAATTAAGAGACACAGGCTAGTAGAATGGATCACAAAACAAGACCCAACAATATGCTGCCTACAGGAGACGCATTTGATAGGAAAAGACATACATAGGCTGAAGGTGAAAGGTTGGGAAAAATCATATCACTCATATGGACTTCGGAAACAAGCAGGCGTGTCCATACTCATATCAAATAAAATAGATTTCAAGCCAAAGTTAATCAAAAGAGATAAAGAGGGACACTACATACTGCTTAAGGGAACCATACACCAACAAGACATAACTATCATAAATATTTATGCCCCAAACAATGGTGCAGCTATGTTCGTCAAACAAACTCTTCTCAAGTTCAAGAGTCTAATAGACCACCACACCATAATCATGGGAGACTTCAACACACCTCTCTCGCCACTGGACAGATCTTCCAAACAAAAGTTGAATAAGGAAACTATAGAACTCAATAACACTATTAATAACCTAGACCTAATTGACATATATAGAGTATACCACCCAACATCAAGCAGTTACACTTTTTTCTCAGCAGCACATGGATCCTTCTCAAAAATAGATCATATATTATGTCACAGGGCAACTCTTAGACAATATAAAGGAGTAGAGATATTACCATGCATCTTATCTGATCATAATGGAATGAAACTGAAAATCAACGATAAAAGAAGGAAGGAAAAAGCATACATCAATTGGAGAATGAACAATAGGTTACTGAATGATCAATGGGTTATAGAAGACATCAAGGAGGAAATTAAAAAATTCTTAGAGATAAATGAAAACACAGACACAACATATCGGAATCTATGGGACACATTGAAAGCAGTTCTAAGAGGAAAATTCATTGCTTGGAGTTCATTCCTTAAAAAAAGAAAAAACCAACAAATAAATGATCTCATACTTCATCTCAAAATCCTTGAAAAAGAAGAGCAAAACAACAGCAAAAGAAGTAGAAGGCAAGAAATAATTAAAATCAGAGCTGAAATTAATGAAATCGAAACAAAAGAAACAATTGAAAAAATTGACAAAACTAAAAGTTGGTTCTTTGAAAAAATAAACAAAATCGACAGACCCTTAGCGATGCTAGTGAAGAGAAGAAGAGAGAGAACTCAAATTACTAGCATACGGGATGAAAAAGGCAATATCACAACAGACACTTCAGAAATACAGAAGATAATCAAAAACTATTTTGAATCCTTATACTCCAATAAATTAGAAGATAGTGAAGGCATAGATAAATTTCTTAAGTCATATGATCTGCCCAGATTGAGTCAGGAGGATATAGAAAACCTAAACAGACCAATATCAATTGAGGAGATAGAAGAAACCATCAAAAGACTACCAACTAAGAAAAGCCCAGGTCCCGATGGGTATACAGCAGAATTTTACAAAACCTTTAAAGAAGAACTAATACCAATACTTTTCAAGCTACTTCAGGAAATAGAAAAGGAGGGAGAACTTCCAAATTCATTCTATGAGGCCAACATCACCCTGATACCTAAACCAGACAAAGACACTTCAAAGAAAGAAAACTACAGACCAATATCTCTAATGAACCTAGATGCAAAAATCCTCAATAAAATTCTGGCGAATCGGATACAAAAACATATAAAAAAAATTGTACACCATGATCAAGTAGGATTCATCCCTGGGATGCAAGGCTGGTTCAATATACGGAAATCAATAAATGTTATTCACCACATCAATAGACTTAAAAATAAGAACCATATGATCATCTCGATAGATGCGGAAAAAGCATTTGACAAAGTACAGCATCCCTTTATGTTCAAAACTCTAGAAAAACTAGGGATAACAGGAACATACCTCAATATTGTAAAAGCAATCTATGCTAAGCCTCAGGCTAGCATTATTCTGAATGGAGAAAAACTGAAGGCATTCCCTCTAAAATCTGGAACAAGACAGGGATGCCCTCTCTCTCCACTTCTCTTCAACATAGTTCTCGAAACACTGGCCAGAGCAATTAGACAGACGAAAGAAATTAAAGGCATAAAAATAGGAAAAGAAGAAATTAAATTATCACTATTTGCAGATGATATGATTCTATATCTAGCAGACCCAAAAGGCTCTACAAAGAAACTATTAGAGCTAATAAATGAATTCAGCAAAGTGGCAGGATTTAAAATCAACACGCATAAATCAAAGGCATTCCTGTATATCAGCGACAAATCCTCTGAAATGGAAATGAGGGCAACCACTCCATTCAAAATATCTTCAAAAAAAATAAAATACTTGGGAATCAACCTAACAAAAGAGGTGAAAGACTTATACAATGAAAACTACAGAACCCTAAAGAGAGAAATAGAAGAAGATCTTAGAAGATGGAAAAATATACCCTGTTCATGGATAGGCAGAACTAACATCATCAAAATGGCGATATTACCAAAAGTTCTCTATAGGTTTAATGCAATGCCAATCAAAATCCCAATGGCATTTCTTGTAGAAATAGAGAAAGCAATCATGAAATTCATATGGAAAAATAAAAGACCCAGAATAGCAAAAACAATGCTAAGCAAGAAGTGTGAATCAGGCGGTATAGCGATACCAGACTTCAAACTATACTACAGAGCAATAGTAACAAAAACAGCATGGTACTGGTACCAAAACAGGCGTGTGGACCAATGGTA
This sequence comes from Marmota monax, assembly GCF_021218885.2. Classification (NCBI taxonomy): domain Eukaryota; kingdom Metazoa; phylum Chordata; class Mammalia; order Rodentia; family Sciuridae; genus Marmota; species Marmota monax. The sequence continues at coordinate 51,314 of NW_026693953.1, read as the reverse complement.
CAGAATAGAGGACACAGAAACCAATCCACAAAACTACAACTATCTTATATTTGATAAAGGGGCTAAAAGCATGCAATGGAGGAAGGATAGCATCTTCAACAAATGGTGCTGGGAAAACTGGAAATCCATATGCAACAAAATGAAACTGAATCCCTTTCTCTCGCCATGCACAAAAGTGAATTCAAAATGGATCAAGGAACTTGATATCAAATCAGAGACGCGCCGTCTGATAGAAGAAAAAGTTGGCTACGATCTACAGTCGGTGGGGTCGGGCTCCAAATTCCTCAATAGGACACCCATAGCACAAAAGTTAATAACTAGAATCAACAAATGGGACTTACTCAAACTAAGAAGTTTTTTCTCAGCAAAAGAAACAATAAGAGAGGTAAATAGGGAGCCTACATCCTGGGAACAAATCTTTACTCCTCACACTTCAGATAGAGCCCTAATATCCAGAGTATACAAAGAACTCAAAAAATTAGACAATAAGAGAACAAACAACCCAATCAACAAATGGGCCAAGGACCTGAACAGACACTTCACAGAGGAGGACATACAGTCAATCAACAAGTACATGAAAAAATGCTCAACATCTCTAGCTGTCAGAGAAATGCAAATCAAAACCACCCTAAGATACCATCTCACTCCAGTAAGATTGGCAGCCATTAGGAAGTCAAACAACAACAAGTGCTGTCGAGGATGTGGGGAAAAGGGTACACTTGTACATTGCTGGTGGGACTGCAGATTGGTGCAGCCAATTTGGAAAGCAGTATGGAGATTTCTTGGAAAGCTGGGAATGGAGCCACCATTTGACCCAGCTATTCCCCTTCTTGGTCTATTCCCTAAAGACCTAAAAAGAGCATGCTACAGGGACACTGCTACATCGATGTTCATAGCAGCACAGTTCACAATAGCAAGACTGTGGAACCAACCTAGATGCCCTTCAATAGACGAATGGATAAAAAAAATGTGGCATTTATACACAATGGAGTATTACTCTGCATTAAAAAATGACAAAATCATAGAATTTACAGGGAAATGGATGGCATTAGAGCAGATTATGCTAAGTGAAGCTAGCCAATCCCTAAAAAACAAATGCCAAATGTCTTCTTTGATATAAGGAAAGTAACTAAGAACAGAGTAGGGACGAAGAACAGGAGAAGAAGATTAACATTTAACAGGGATGAGAGGTGGGAGGGAAAGGGAGAGAGAAGGTAAATTGCACGGTAATGGAAGGAGACCCTCAGGGTTATACAGTGGAGGGGGTAGAGAGAGAGGAGGGGAGGGGAGGGGAGAGGTGGGGAGGGGGGAGGGTGGATGATGGGAAAGGCAGCGGAGCACAACAGACACTAGTATGGCAATTTGTAAATCAATGGATGTGTAACTGATGTGAATCTGCAATCGGTGTATGGGGTGAAGGTGGGAGTTCATAACCCACTAGAATCAAAGTGTGGAATATGATATGTCAAGAAATTTGTAATGTTTTGAACAACCCACAATAAAAAATTAAAAAAAAAAAAAAAAAAAGAATCATGTCATCATTTCAATAGATAAAGGCATTTGACAAAATACAGCACAGCTTCATGTTAAAAACACTAGAAAAACTAGGGCTATCAGAAACATATCTTGACATTGTAAAAGCTATCTATGCTAAGTCCCAAGCCAACATCATTCTAAATGGAGAAAAATTGAAAGCATTCCCTCTAAAAACTAGAACAAGACAGGGATGCCCACTTTCACCACTGATATTTAACATAGTTATTGAAACTCAAGCCAGAGCAATTAGACAAAAGAAATTAAATGTACACAGATAGGAAAAGAAGTACTCAAACTCTCACTATTTACCAATGATATGATTCTACACCTAAAAGATCCAAATAATTCCACCAGAAAACTTCTAGAATAAATGAATTCAGCAAAGTAGCAAGATATAAAATCAACATCCATAAATCAAAGGCATTTCTGTACATCAGTGACAAATCCTCTGAAAGAGAATCTAGGAAAACTACCTCATTTAAAATAGTTTCAATAAATAAATAAATAAAACACTTGGGAATCAACATAATAAAAGAGGTAAAAGACCTCTACAATGGAAATTAAAGAATGTAAAGAAATTTAAAAAGATCTTAGAAGATGGAAAGATCTCCCTTGTTCTTGGATAGGCAGAATTAATATTGTCAAAATGACCAAATTACCAAAAGCGTTATACAGATTTAATGCAATTCCAATCAAAATCCCAATGACTTTCCTTATAAAAATAGAAAAGGCAGTCATGAAATTCATCTGAAAAAATTAAGAGACCCAGAATAGCTAAAGTAATCATTAAGAAGGAGAGTGAAGCAGGGTGGCATCACTATACCAGACTTTAAACTATACTACAGAGTAATAGTAACAAAACCGGCATCGTATTGGCACCAAAATAGACTTGTAGACCAATGGTACAGAATAGAGGACACAGAGCCAAATGCACATAAATACAGTTTTCTCATATCATACAAATGTGCCAAAAACATATATTGGAGAAAGGATAGCCTCTTCAATAAATGGTGCTGGGAAAACTGGAAATCCATATGCAACAAAATGAAATTAAGCCCCTATCTCTTGCCATGAAGAAAACTCAAAGTAGATCAAGAACTTAGGAATTAAACCAGAGACCCTGCACCTAATAGAACAAAAAGTAGGCCAAAATCTTCATCATGTGGATTTGGCCCCAATTTCCTTAATAAGACTTCTATAGCACAAGAAATAAAATCAAGAATCAATAAATTGGATGGATTTAAACTAAAAAGCTTCTTCTCAGCAAAAGAAATAATCAGTGAAGTGAATAGAAAGCCTACAGAATGGGAGCAAAGTTTTACCAGACATACATCAGATAGAGCACGAATCTCTAGGATATATGATGAACACAAAAATCTTAACACTAAAAAAACCCAAATAACCTAATCAATAAATGGGCCAATGAACTGAACAGACACTTCTCAGAAGAGGATATACTATCAGTCAACAAATATATAAAAAAATGTTCAATATCTCTAGTAATTAGAGAAATTCAAATCAAAACTACTCTAAGCTTTCATCTCACTCCAGCCAGAATAGCAGCTATTATAAATACAAACAACAATAAGTTCTGGCAAGGATATGGGGAGAAAGGCACACTCACACATTCCTAGTGGGACTACAAATTGGTACAACCAATATGGAAAACAGTATGGAGATTCCTTGGAAAACTTGGAATGGAACCACCATTTTACCCAACTATCCTATTCCTCGGTTTATACCCAAAGGACTTAAAAACAGCCACATCAATGTTTATAGCAGCACAATTCACAATAGCTAAATTGTGGAACCAACCTAGGTGCCCTTCAGTAGATGAATGGATAAAGAAACTGTGATATATACATTTGCAGGTAAATGGATGGAATTGGAGAATACCATGTTAAGTAAAGTAAGCCAATCCCCCCCAAAAAACAAATACCAAATGTTTTCTCTGATATGTGGATGCTGATCCATAATGGGAATGAGGCGGGGAGAGCATGGGCAGAATGGAGAAACTTTAGATAGGGCAAAGGGGTAGGAGGGTGAGGGGGCATGGGGGTAGAAAGGACAGTGGAATGAGATGGACATCATTACCCCAAGTATATGTATAAAGATATGAATGGTGTGACTCTGTGTACAATCAGAGACATAAAAAATTATTCTCTATATGTGTAATACGAATTGAATTGCATTCTGCTGTTATATATAACAAACTAGAATAAATAAATTTTTTAAAGTTTTTTTAAGAGAGAGAGAGAATATTTTTTAATATTTATTTTTCAGTTTTCGATGGACACAACATCTTTATTTTATTTTATGTGGTACTGAGGATCAAACCCAGCGCCCCGCGCATGCCAGGCAAGCACGTTACCGCTTGAGCCACATCCCCAGCCCTTTTAAAAGTTTTTAAAAAAGGAATGTGAACTTCTAGTTTTTAAATATTCCTCACTTTTGAATTATCTTCTGAATTTAGAATTATAGTTCCATAGTTATGATTCTTTAGTAACAAACATGTCTCACAAACTTCTAAGACTGTTGGTGCTTTTAAAATTATATTGTGTTAGACTAGATATAGTGGGGCACCCCTGTAATACCTGTGGCTTGGGAGCCTGAAGCAGGAGTATCTCAAGTTTAAGACCAACCTCAGCAACTTAAGACCAGCCTCAGCTAAGCAACTCACAAAGACTCTATTTCAAAATGAAAAATAAAAAAGGCTGGGGATGTGGCTCAGTGATTAAGTGCCCCTGAGTTCAATCCCTGGTACCAAGGAATAATCAATAAATATAAATAAAAATAAAACTATATTGAGTTGTTTGCAGGTATTCTCATTCCCCTCCCCATTTGATTCAATATAGGATAATACCTTTGTCTTGGTTTTTCTAAAGTTGCAAAAAAATTTATTTTATAGAGAATATTTGGGGCTGGGGTAATGGCTCAGCTGTAGAGTACTTGCCTAGCATGCATAAAGCACTGGGTTCAATCCCCAGCACCATATAAAAATAAACAAATAAAATAAAGATATTGTGTCCATTTACAACTAAATTTTTTTTAAAAAGAGAATATTTTCTAGTTTTTCTTGTGATTTGTTCTTTGATTCATAGATTACCTAGAAGTATGCATATAAATATTTTAAAATACTTGCTTTTTTCCTTATTAAGGTAACTGATTTTGGGGGGGTAGGGTAGGACCAGGGATTGAATTCAGGGGTGCTCAACCACTGAGCCACATCCCCAGCCATATTTTACATTTTAAATTTAGAGACAGGGTCTCACTGAGTTGCATAGCACCTCATTTTTGCTGAGGTTGGCTCTGAACTCACGATCCTCCTGCCTCAGCTTCCTGAGCCACTGGGATTATAGGTGTGCACCACCTAGTCCAGAAAGGTAACTGATTTTTAAGTAAAATTTGTTGTGGTTTGAGAACACATGTGTAATTATCTCAATACTTTTAAATGTATTATAAGATGGTTTTATTCTCCCACATATTATCTATAATAATGAACATGTCATGTGCATTTGAAAATAATATTTATTGAGTATATTTGGGTACAGTATTCTAAAAGTATCACTTACTTGAAGGTGATTAATGTGTTGTTTAGATTTATGTCTAGTTTGATCAACCAGAAACAGATGCTAAAAAACTGAAATATCTCTTTTTCCTCTTTGGATCAATTAGTTTTTGCATCACATATTTTTAACTTTACTAATATGTGCACATATATTTATAATTATTAGGCTTTATTGAGAAGATGATGCTTTATAATTATATAATTCATATCTTATAATACTCTGTATTGAAATTTATTTGATCCTAAAATAAATACTACAGCCTATTTATGCTATGTTTACATTGTCAATGTTTTCCACTAGTTCATTTTAAATGTATTTATGTCTTTATATATATTTGAAGTGTGCCTCTTGAACATACCATGAAGTTATCTCTTGCTTTATTATTCTTTCTGGCACCCTCTGCCTTTCAGTTGGGATCTTTAGTGTTTTACCATTTATTTTAACTATTGTTATATTTGGATTAAGTTAGCACTTTATTACTGGCTTTCTGTTTGCTCCCTATATTTCTATTCCTCTATTCCCTGTTGGCTGCCTTCTTTTGCAATATATATTTGTCTTTAAAAAGTGAATTCCATTTTAAATTTTCAGTTGGCTCTTATTGTATCTTTTTATATGACATTTTAACAACTGTTCTAGAGGTAACAATATATATTCTTTAACCAGAATCCACAGTCTACTTATAGTTAATACTGTATCACTTCACACATATTATGAACAAATATTGCAACTATAGTTCATTTACCACAGGCTATCTCTCCTTACTCTACACCTGACATATATACTGTATTTACAAAACTTGCAGATGCCAATGTTATACTTTGTTTTAAATAGTAATGTATACTTTATTTAAAGGCATTAAAAGGAAAAAGTTGTCTTTTTTTTGCTCACAAATTTCTTATAGGACACATCTGTTGACAATCATTTTTCCCCATTTCTTTACTTAAAAATTTCTTTAGTAAGCATTTTAATATACTAAGTATATTTAGGTCCCCAAATATATCTGTGTCATAATCCCTAGAAACTGTGAATATGCTGTCACATGGTAAAGGGGAATTAATTTTCAGATAGAATTAAATTTGCTATTCAAGTGACCTTCAAATGGGAAAATTGTCCTAGGCATTCATATGGGCATATGGGCACAATTTAATCATAAGACTCATGAAAGTAGAAGACTGGGGCAGAACAACAGGTCACAGTCATGTTACATGATAAGAGGATCCTATCTACCATTGCTAGCTTTGAAGATGAACATAGGGCCATGAACCAAAGAATGTAGGCAGACTGAAGAAAACAAGAAAATGGATTCTCCTCTGGAGCCTCTAGGAGGAACACAACCCTCCCACTTTGTTTTCCTTTAAGGTTAGGTGCATGGAGTCTGTTCTGACAAAGATCTTTCAGGAGACCATCAGAGACTGGGGCAGAGTTCACACACAGATATATAGTTCCCTATTACTCCTGCCTGACTCTCATTTGTCCCTTGTGGCCATGTAGTTATTTAATGCTCTGTTAGTTTCTTTTTAGACCAGAAAGATAGGCCTTTCCTCAGAAATTTGACTACTTCTGTTTTCTGAAAGCAAAAAGCTCCCCAAATGGGAAACTCATCTTGTTCTTGACCTTTTCTCACATTTCAACTCCTTTCTTAAATCTGCCAAATTTGGTTCTACCACCAGAGGCTTTTGGCAGATGAATTTGTATTCCATCAGAGTTTGTGGCTGTGGGAGAGTTTTTCTCTTAGGTGCTCACTCTGCCACATAGGAAGCTTTCATTTATAGAATTACAACTGGTTCCCTTTCATATCTGCCTGTTCTTCTCTTGCATCTTGCTCTTTCCTTAGAAATTCGGTTTCTTACTTCACCATTTTGAACAAATGTGTATTTCAGATTATGCTTTTAATGAAGATTACTAATGAGTGGTATCCCCCGTTTCTTATATCTGCAAATATTCTTTCATATTTGATAGTTTTGCCTGCATTATAATTTTGATTATGACCAAGTTAATAATATTTTTCATATATTTTATATCCCAATTTTTTTCTTTCTGCCTTTTCTATCAATTACCAAGAATGGTGTTTTGAAATCTCCATGATAACTATGGATTTGACTTTCAGTTCTGTTGCACATATTTTGAGCTCCGTTATTAGGTATATATCTACTTTATGAATTGACCTCTTTATTGTTGTGAAATATCTTTCTGAGTCCCCAGTAAAATTCCTTGTTCTAAATTTACTTTGTCTGATATTATTATAGTTACTTCTTCTTTCTTTTGACTAGTATTTGCATGATATATATTTTCACATTTTAATTTTAGCTTTTATTTACATTTCAGGTGGTTTTCTTATAGTCAGGATATAGATGGGTCTTGAGTGTTTTTATTCAACATAATTTCTTATTTTTAATCTAATTATCTTAAGTTATGTTTAATAAAACAACTGACACAATTTGGTTTGAGTCTGCTTTTGTTATCTGTTTCATCTGCTTTTTTTTCCTTTTGGGTCAAGTTTGGGTTAGTTAGGGATGATTTTTCTTTTTAAATTCCATTTTACCTCCTATACTTCTTATATATACCTCCTATACTTCTTTAATTGTTTTTCTTTGCTGCTGTTGGTGACACTGTAGGATTTACAATATTCCTATTTTGCAATGCATACCTTTAATTCTAGTGTTTACGGTATAATATTATACCATTTCACAAGTAGTATAACAAATTATAACAGCAAATACCCTTTTTTATCTCAATGTCTCTTGTGTTATTACTATACAGTTGAGTTCTATATATGGTGTAGCTCCCAAATAGATTGCTATTCTTATTGCTTTAAACAGTGATATTGTAAGGAACTTTAAAGTGAAAAATATCCTCCTGTCTCTCTCAATTCTGATAACATCAATTGCACTCCATTTTGTAGCTAAAATTTCAATTGTGTATTATTATTTTTTGTCTAAAGACCTCTGTCAGGTCTCCTGGCAATATTTTCTTTCAGCTTTGTTTTTTTTAAATGATGATGTCTAAGTTGGCTTCAATTTTGAACTTTTTTGTTGCTGGTTAAAGTGTTCTTAGTTGATTTCTTTTGGGGGAGTTACTTGTAGGAGTTACTTATAGAAGTATAGGAGGTATATATAGGTCTTCATTTTTGTCTGACAGGCACAGATTCTGATAAGTAGCTTATGTCACCCTTTTACATGTTTTATGTGTTCTTTTGTACATTTTAAAAAGCTTTTTAAAAGATTTTCAATCTTCAACTGTTTTTCAACAATGTGATTGATGTGCTTTTATTGATGTGATTAATTATTTTATTTTTATACAGATTGGCATTTGTGGAACTCTTTGAGCCAGTAGGTTTAAAAATTCCATCAATCAGGAGCAATTGGGGCAATTATTTTAACAAATACTTTTTCTATCTCCCTTTATTCTTGGACTCCAACACACATGTGTTAAGAGTACTGTTTTGCAAATAACTGATGCTTCATTTATTTAAGTTACATTTTCTCTCTGTATTTCAGCTCAGGTATATTCAGTTGGTGTGTCTCATATGTACAGTTTCTGATTTTTCTTTCCTTTTAAATACAGCTTTTCATTTCTCTAAGTCCTTTTGAAGACTCCACTATATCATCTGTTTTTTCTCACCTTGGTTATTATTTTCTTTACCATCCTCAGTGTGGGGAACCTGTCTGTAATAGCTGTTTGAATGCATCATTATCTGCTTAAGCTTACTTCTGAGACTTCCAGTTTTGATTGATTTTTCTCCTGAATGGCTAATATTTTCCTGCTTATTTTTGTGAAAAGTGATTTTTTTTTCTGAAAACCTATCTTAGACTTCAGGATTTTGATTGCTAGGGACTGTTTTAGTATTTAAATAGTGTTGGATTTTTCTTTCACACATGTAGTTAAGAATTGGAATCAATTAGAGGCTTTTTAGGCTTACTTTTAACTTTGTAGAACAAGTTCAGAGCAATATTTAAAGTAGGGCTAGTTAAGCCCAGAAACAAGGTGATATCCTTTGGAGATTCTATTGGATGTTTCAATACTTACAAAGTTTTTTCAACTCTAGTTTGTGGAACTTCTTTTCTTGACTTGCTTTCAGGGAGTGATAGTGAATTTTTTCCCACAGTTTTTGAGTTTCCTCTTCTTTATGTAGAGATGGGTGCTTAGTGAAAGGTGTGAGCAATCTCCTCTGCAGATCTCCAAAGATGCCCATTCACCATTAACCTACCTCTCCCGGTAACTTCCTCTTTCCTGGCATAATACCTTGCAATTTCTGGATGCCATGATCTTCCAGAACTCTGATCTTTGTCTATTCAACTCAGCAAGAATGCAAAGCTATGCTTAGATTTTTCCTTTCCTGGACTGTGGCTTAGATATTGCCTTCAGATGTTGAGCAGGTATGATTTTAGGGCTCACATTGTTATTTTCCTTTTCTTAGAGATCCCAGTCCTTCACTGCCTTTTGTTTAGTTTCTGGGATCCATTATTTCTTAAAATGTGTCCAATTTTCTATTTGTTTAATACAGAAAAAAATACTGTATTACTCCATCTCCTCAGCTGTATTACTTGTCTTATTTTTTATTTCTTTCTTTGTAATTTCCTTTTGTTTGTTAGTCATTTCCTAGATCTTTGAGTAGGAAATTTCATTCACTTCAAATGTGCTACATGTATCTAGTGGATAGAGGTCAGGAATGCTGTAAATCCTCCTAGGTTACACAGGGCCATTCTCCATAACAGAGAATTTTGCAGCCCCAAATATTGATCATGCTAAGTTTGAGAAAATAACATTAGTACTGATTTTGAAATATTAATCACATTCCATCAGTTATTTTTTGTTCTTCTCCAGAGGCTCTGATTATAATGTACACTGTTTCTTCTGTGCCTGTTTTCTGCTTCAACCATTTCCTGACACATTTAACTAATTCTTTATTTCATTTTCATCCTGTTGGATCCTTTCTTATCTTTCTTCAACTTCTGTTAAGTTTTTTTTAGAGAGAGAGAGAGAGAATTTTAATATTTATTTTTTAGTTTTCAGCGGACACAACATCTTTGTGAGTGTGCTACTGCTTGAGCCACATCCCCAGCCACATGTTGTTAAGTTTTTAATCTAATCGCTTTTCTCTTGTATCATGTAATAATTATTTTCTAAGATGACTTTTTTTCCTTATATTTTTCACTTGACCATTTTATTTTTATTCAATTTTGAGTTTGTCTATGAAGGCAGACTTTTATAGCCTCAAATGTTTATTTGAAAATATGTGATTCAATTTGTATTATTGTATTATAATACTGCCTTTGTTTTACAGGTAGTCTGGGGAGTAATTTTCTTCACCAAAATCTTTTAATTCTTGTTTTTTTGTTGTTGTTTCTTTGTGTTTGCTTTGAATAGATTTATTGCATTTTCTTCTATTTGCTTTATAGAGATGGTATAGTTTACAGTATTCTTAATGCAATAGTGCCCTCTTCTGTCAGTGTAGCAAAAACAGAATTTCTTTAATAAACTTTTTTTTCCTTTGTTGGTATTTACTGGAGGGTTTGCATAATCTCAAGTTATTTTATTTTGTTTTCTCTTTCAGGATAGTTAATATTGTGTTTTTCCATCACAACCCAACCTCCAAAGAGCCACAGTCTTTGCTGTTGTCTTTATCTTCCTTGTGTATAGTCAATTCCTTTCAATGCCTTTCACCTCAGATCATGTTCTTTTAACCTCTTCCTGCAGACTTTGTCGATGTATCGTTCTCTCAGTGGGTTTTAAGTCTATCCTAGACTGAAAGTTCTCCTTTATCTTCCATTTAATTTTTCCAAAACTGTTCTTGTTTTCCACAAAAGGTTCCTGTTGAGAGCTTAAGACCTGATTCGTTAGGATTTTGTGTTTTCTTTTTTTTACTTGTGGTAATTTGAAGTTTACAATTTTCTTTCTTCTATTTATGATAAAGATATTTTGTTATGCCTTGCTTTCAAGGCTATTTAAGGGGCCCAGTTCTGTGCAGATAAAATTATATTTGTATCCCTCAAAGGTATATTTTTTATTTTTCTTCATCGGTCATGGCAAATATTTATTGAATTATTTTTTCAAAAAAACAACTATGACATTGGTGATATATATGTTTGTCATTCCTTTATTTTTTCTTCCATCTATTTTTTTTTAAATTGATTTTTCCAAGTTCTTCAATATTTATTTATTTTTTTTTAGTTTTTCGGCGGACACAACATCTTTGTTTGTATGTGGTGCTGAGGATCAAACCCGGGCAGCACGCATGCCAGGCGAGAGCGCTACGGCTTGAGCCACATCCCCAGCCCCATTTAATATATTTGAATTCTAAATTTTATTATAGTTGCATTTCAAACATTTTACTATAACATTTTTATTATCATTCTGATCAAAATATTTTTTTCCTTTATGTTTTTTTGGCTCATAACCCATTCATAAATATATTTTAGCATTTTCAGATATAAATATGCAAGGGTTCAGCCGTAATTGTCTTGTGATCTAAGAACATACTCTATATAATTTAAAATATGTGCAATTTGTGGTGACTTGTTTTATGACACAGTACATGGTACTTTTTAATATATATTTCCTGCAAAAATGGTATGTTTATATGCCTTTTCCCATAATTTTTGCAGGTTTTATTTGCCACCTTTATGTAAACTTTAGTTTCTAGTAAACAGTACATATGTGTGTTTTTTCAATTCATTATTACTATTTGTCTTCTAACTAGAACATTTAAAAACTCACACTTAAAATTGTTTTTTAAACATTTTTTTAGTTGTAGATGGAAACAATACCTTTATTTTATTTGTTTTTATTTTTATGTGGTGCAGGGAATCAAACCCAGTGCCTCACGCATGCTAGGCAAGCGCTCTACCATTGAGCCACAACCCAGGCCCCTTAAAATTATTTTTTAATTAATTTTATTTTTAAATAAATGACAGTAGAATGCATTACAATTCCTATTACCCATATAGAGCACAATTTTTCATATCTTTGTTTGTATATAAAGTATGTTCACACCAATTCATGTCTTCATACATGTGCTTTGGATAATGACGTTCCATCACATTCCACCATCCTGCTAACCCCCTGCACCCTACCTTTCCCTCCCACCCCTCTGCCCTATCTAGAGTTTGTTTATTCCTCACATGCTCCCCCTCCATACCCCACTATGAGGCAGACTCCTTATATCAGAGAAAACATTCAGCATTTGTTTTTTTTTTTTTTTTTTGGGGGGGGGGATTGGATAACTTCACTCCAACTCCATCCATTTACCTGAAAATGCCATGATTTTATTCTCTTTTAACGATGAGTAATATTCTATTATGTATATATGCCACATTTTCTTTATCCATTCATCTACTGAAGGGCATCTAGATTGGTTCCACAACTTAAAATTATTTTGCTGATTACGCCCGAGTTTAAAACCACTACTTAATATTTTTTACCATGTCTACCTCTTTTTTCTTTAGCCTCAATTTTCCATTAATTTTGTTAGTGTTGTATATCGTTTTTCTACTAATTTGGTTTTTATCTTACAAATAATAATACAAATACTTATATTTTCAATGACTAACAATATTAATACTTTTACCCTTGACCCCCAAAATGTGAAGAATCTTTTACACTGAATGTCACTGATCTTTCCCTAAACACATACCAAATTATTCTCATATTTTAATTCTAGCTATGCATGTAATTAAACCCTATAAGGCTTTACTCTTCTTTGAGTAAAGCCTTATAGGGTTTAATTTTTTTTACATTCCATTCCTCCCTATGTGTCTGACCAACTGTATCTTTTTTCTGTTGATGGATGAATAGCTCAACATTTTCTTTAGTTTTTGCCTACTTTTGAGTAAACTCTGATTTTATTTATCTAAAGTGTCTCCTTTATAAAAATAATTTTTAAAAGTGTCTCGTTTAATCTTCATTTTTGAAATATATTTCAGTGGGAATAGAATTCCAAATGACAGAATATTAGAGTTCTTTTGGTATGTTACTCCTAAGTTTTTTTCTAAAAATATTGCTTTATAAAAGTAATAGTATTCTGGAATCCACAATATGAATTATTCTTATTCAAATAAATATCAGTGTTGTATCAACAAAATCATTGCTGTATTTTAATGATTCAAAATAATCACAACTTTCTTACCAGCTTATTTGGAGAGGGGGGTTACCTAATGTATTGAGTCACATGCAGAAATTATTGAAATGCTATGTTTGAAGTATACATGGTAAAATATAAAGTCTGTTTGATTTTGATCCTAATAAAAAATAATCACCCTTTATTAATACAATATTATAATGACTGAATGCTATCCCTGACACAAAGGAAAACATTTATTGCTATTTAGTGATAGTGATTATGACGTTGTACCTACTTTATTTTTTAAAATAAATGTTTCTAAAAAAAATATTTGTTAGCCATAAATAGACAAATCATATAAAAAACCTTCATCATAAAAATTAAAATAGTTCACACTTCATTTATAGGAAAACCAGGGTAATTTTTAATACTTTGATAATCAATCAATACCAATGGAGAGAGCCTTAATGGCTATTTCATAAAAACAATTTAATACTAAAAGTATTGATGAAATGTTGCTTAATCAGCAAAGGGCAAATATACTCAAACACCAGTAATTATGTATGTTTTCTATGTTTAAACAAATGCCTAATGACTGTAGCTGTGATATTACCAATATGACATGCAAGGTATCATTTTGCACTATAGTAGCCCATGTATTTTGCTTATGTCCTAAGAGATATTTTACACACTACCCCTTTATTTTGAAATGTAATTTAAGTATAGTCATTTCCAAATTCCCTCGAAATATTTGTGATTTTTTTCTGAATTTTTCCTGATTAGGTAGATAAATGTTGCAAACATCTTAAGCTTTATGTTTTTAAGCAGTATATTTGAAACTCATTTAGTAATTGCTGGCAAAAAATACCAGCGAAGATACAATCAATGCAAAATATCACTGTTCAGATTATTTTACTCTGTAATCTATCCCAATTTGTTCTTCTTTATCATGGAGGCAATTACTTCAGAAATTGTGCTTAATTCTTCTCTAGTGGTAGCAGAAATTTATGCATTGTGGGTCATATTCTTTTTTAATATCATGTTGGTATATTATATGATTGACATTATGGTATAATTTTCATTGGGATATGAATTTTTCTAATATACTATCTCTTCCACTTAGAGTCCTATAAGCTTCCATATTTTATGCATCTTCAGTTTTTTGGAGTGTTTTGGATTCTAGGTCCACAGAATAACAATCTATATAATTTTCTGAAATTATATTCTTTTTTCTAGTATCTATTATCTTGCTTCTATTATTATCCTCTATTTGTTCTTAGAATCTGATGCAATGGAATTCTTTCTTCTAATTGAGATGTTTTTAAGTACTTCTGACAGGACTAATGACATTGAAGCAGAACTATATTTATGCCCTAATAAAATGCTAGTAAAACCTAGTGTAAGATTCTTCAATACCAATAGTATAATGTAAGCCTCAATTTCCTAAATTTCAACCGAACAAAAGATACTACTGATGTTCAGATTTCAATTAAAGCAATTACTTAAAAAATATGCAAAGGGAGGAAGAGCAGGAAGAAAAGATTAACATTAAACAGATACATGAGGTGGGAGGGAAAGGGAAAGAAAAGGGAAATTGCATGGTAATGGAGGGAGATCCTCATTGTTATACAAAATTACATATAAGAGGTTGTGAGGGGAATGGGAAAATAAACAAGGAGAGAAATGAATTACAGTAGATGGGGTAGAGAGAGAAGATGGGAGGGGAGGGGAGGGGAGATAGTAGAGGATAGGAAAGGTAGCAGAATACAACAGTTACTAATAGGGCATTATGTAAAAATGTAGATGTGTAACCGACGTGATTCTGCAATCTGTATTTGGGGTAAAATTGGGAGTTCAAAACCCACTTGAATCAAATGTATGAAATATGATATGTCAAGAGCTTTGTAATGTTTTGAACAACCAATTAAAAAAAACAAAAAAAATATGCAAAAAGGCAAACTTTCTGAAATTTTCTATTTCTTTCCATTCTCATGTTCTCCATGACTTGTGTCTGTTTTGAAACTTTTTCTGCCAATACCATTGGTGTTGGTTCTGCCACTGTCACAAATGTTATCATCACTGTTACCTTTGGCTTACTTGTGTGGAACCACAGTCTGACCTCAATATACAGCAGAGAATGTGAAAGGGTGCTTCTGAGAGCCCCAGAAATAAATAAAGATATAACAACTGTACCTTCACATGCCTCTTTTGCCCTATTCTATCTCACTTTTTTTGAGCTTCCCAATAAGCACATCTATTTTTTCTCATTCTATTGTTTATGTTTCTGACTTTTACTTCTCTATTTTCTACATTTTTGTATATTGTATTATGACATTGTATAGTTTCTTCTGACTTATCTATCAGTTCTCTACTTTTCCTACTATGTTTCATTTATTATTGTACCCATCAACCAAGTTCTTCATTTATTGTGTTTTTCAGTTCTGGGACTATTCTCCCTACCGCCCACTTTGCTAATTTCATATTTGATAATTTACAGTTTCTTTGTGAAAATTGTGAGCTCAACTTTTTCTCCATGAGTATCATGTGATATATACATTGTTTTGTAATCAATGTGTTATCCCTTTATTTTTTCTCTAATTTCCATTGATTCTCACATGTGATGAACTTATCCTTATTTTTTTTTTTTGCATTTTTATTTATTTATTTATTTATCCTTATTTGTTTAGATACTATTAATTGCATGTCAAACATGATATTTTAAAAGTCATTCATAGAAATACTTTGAGATTTATTAAAATATTATCTTCTTCCAAAGAAGAATTTTATTTGCCTCTGCCTAGTTCCTGGGAATAATAGAAATCTGGGATCACCTTCATTTTAGTTCAAGACTTAAGTTTTCTCATTTACCTTGACTTAGCCATGGTATAGTATTCAAGGGATTTATACTATTGATCTTTCCTTATTTCTACACCTCAGAATTACAAGTAATCAGCCCAAAGTAATGGGTGATCTATATAGATTAGCTTCAACTTATGATCCTATGATATTAACAAAAATTTGAATCAAAATTTCAGTTACTTATTTGGGAACAATATATTCCTGCAAGGCCAAAGTGACCCTAAGTGCCAGGCTTAAATTTTAGAATTTTATGCTCTTGTTGGGAAATTGAAATTTCCCTCCAACAATAACAATTTTATCTCTACCTTACGACCTCTTACTTAAAAAAAAATAAGTATTAATCTAATTGTTTTTGTCACTGGAGATTTTGACCCATGTTACTAAATTTCCACTCCTGGAATAAAATATCTAGATTAATTTGTCATTAATAAAAACAAATTTACATAAATATTCTAGTAAAGATTCCCATTAGAAGCACTAGTTTAGAATTCTAATCCTAAAATAACTAGACAGGGCTTGGAACTTTGCCATGAATTTGTAGCTTAAATGGAAAAAAAAAAGGGCACCAATATCTTCACTTTTTTATATTCACTTTTCTCTCATAGAAATTACCTATAGAAGTAATGAATCCTTTGATGAGTTTAAAGACGGAATAAGTGAAACTAACAAATACAAAATTTAATTTT
This sequence comes from Marmota monax, assembly GCF_021218885.2. Lineage (NCBI taxonomy): Eukaryota > Metazoa > Chordata > Mammalia > Rodentia > Sciuridae > Marmota > Marmota monax. The sequence goes on along the minus strand of NW_026693953.1, from coordinate 34,605 downwards.
CTTTCCAATCACATTCTATATTTGTTATGAATTCATAACATCCCCAAACAGGCTGAATTACCCTGATTTCTGATTTCATGATTTTTTTAATAAAAGAAAATTGCACAGGATGAGGAAAAACATAAAGACTTTCCATGATATCTTGAGTAGAGGAAACATTTATGGAATATACTTTAAATGTCTTTGTTTTCCATTCTCTCACAATACTACCTTATTTAGAAGCATGAATTGAGTCAGGGTTGGTGTTCAAATGATATACTGTGAGAGGGTACAGTCTATCAGATAGTGCTTGTTAGCCTTTTAATAGTCATCACTCACTGCTACTTGGGTTATGTACACTCTCCAGTAGAGGGAGTTTGGGTTGGGAATAACCAGCATCTACTCCCTCATCCCTTCCCTATAATATTGTAGGTATGTCAGAATATAAGCAAAAAAAAAAAAAAAAAAATGCAAGAACTGAGCAGGTCTACACAGTGTCAGGCATATAAGAAGTATTTTATAAATAGTAGTCATTTTCTGAGAAATAAAATACCAAGTACACATAATAAAATATACTAATAAGAAATATTGTATTACCCCACATAGTAAGACAGTCTTACTGTACATGTTGCATCCTCATCAAATGTGTAGGTGTGATTTATTGAGCATCCTTCATGAAGAGGTTGTAAAGGAGTAACTTTTAGTGGGCTTGTCCAACCTGAAAACCAAAATTCCTGTACTTTGGTTAAAAGCATAATGAAGAAATTTCTTTTCTAATAGCACTACTTCCTATTAGAGACCTCAGTTTTATGGTGATAATTGATTTGTAATGGATTATATAATATCTTTTCTGGATATCTCAGGAGTGAAGGCAGAATAATTCTGGAACTTGTAAGTTAGTATAATTATAATATTGGAGACTTATTTAGTATTTTTGATTTATTATTGGAAGAGATCTGTTGGGTACCACAAATCTGTACATGTGGACATTCTGGGGATGATTATAACATAAAATGAGTGTGATTACTAAGCACCTAATTTAGCTAATGCTAGATTATCAAAGTCCCAAGAGACTACCAATATAAAATATTTCATCAAAATATAAAATCAGTCTTCAAAAAGTACTTATTGTACCCAAAGTGGAAGGTCATGGATGTATAAAGATGAAAAAAAAAGTTTCTGACTTTGAGGTACCCAAGAGCAAATGAAATATTCAGACATGGTAGTAGAGACTTTCTTGAAGATGACACCTGGTCTTATCTTGAAAATTAAGTAGGACCTAATTTGAAAAATGCATATTATATATTATATAGGCAGGCAAATAACATTTGCAATGATAGGTCTATCCTGTGACAGTATCACAGCATTAAGGAATTATAAAATGCTAGTTATAGGTAGATCATGAAGTGGTATACAGGGAATGGTGGAAGGTAATCAATAGAAATAAGACAGAAATCAGCAGAGGAAAGCTTTGAACTTAACCCGTAGATGAAGTGCCCTTGGAGGTTGTTAGAGTGATTGATAACTCTGGGAAATTACTCTGGTTTGCATAGGAGACTATTCTAGGAAAAAAATAATGGTAGTATTTCTGGTATTTCCATAGCAATTATTTCTCCAACCCCATGGGTTAAAAGAGGCTTCTGACTTTGTCCTCTACTTTAGAGCTTTGCTGCATGAATTTGGGAGCTAGGTGGACAGTACAAAGATGGGAAAGAATGGGAGAGAGAAATAGCAAGAGATGGCTGTGACAGCACAGAAGCTCAGTGTCCAGTTGTGGATCCCTACTCTGGTGGAGCTCAATAACAGACTAATTGATCATGGGTCCAAATAATAGATGTTCTTTCTTGCCTACGTGCCAGAGTAGTCTACATGAGTTAATGAAGGAAAATGAAATTCACCTTATAATTGGCATACAGCAAGCAAAATAAATACACATCTCTCAGCTTCCCTTCAGAAGGAAAGAATTGATAAAATTTCTGACCAGGATGATAAGTATAGGTTTTCTTTTTTAAAAGGCCAGTTATTAAGGAACCAAAGAGGTGCCTGCCTTGTCTAATACACAAACAGCTACAAAGAGAGCTAAGGAAAATGAAGAATCAGGCAAGATCCTATAGGTTAGTAACTCTTTTGAGCTTCATTTTCCTCACCTCTAATGACTACCATCAAACATGAAAACTACAATTAAAGAATATAATGGAATGGGCAAAATTTCTAGTTCTTTGGGTATCTCCAGAAAAGTCAAGTGTTGAATCAACTCTTTCTATAATATATGACTCTGGATCATATATCACTTTAATAATAATTATGACCTGGTCAATATTTGACTAGGATATCAAGATAGAATATGCACAGGACATTGGCAAGGAAAAGATGGGGAACAAGTGTATGATGATGAATGGTTTGTGGATTTGGAAGGGCCAATAAGAGAGATTAGAATGTCATAAGGGCCTAATATATCATTCCTGACTTTGAAGGCTACATAAGGAGGATGTGGGTGACCTCCAGAGGCTAAGAGAGTACCCTGGCTGACACTGAACAAGGAAGAAGACCCTTCAGATGCAAGGAACTGTAGGCTAAAACAATCTGAATGATATTGAAAGCAGATTTTAGGTAAGAGTCAAGATAACACCTTGAATGGTTAGATCCTAAACAGAAGACTCAATTGAGGTTACACAAATTTCTGTTCCACAATATTTTCATATAATTAATGGGTATTGTTTTAAGCAGCTAATTTGTTTGCAACAATATGTTAGAGGAAACTAATACAGATGCAGTGGTGAGTGGCCAAGGCAAAGGGAAAAAGGTAGTGATGAATCACATAATCATTTTGATTTTGAGAACCATATGCATAATTCTATCTATAACATATATAGGCAAATGAAACACTCTGCCAAAAGATGCAGGATAGCTCTTTGTCATTCATCTTATTTTGAGTCATTTGAGCAACTGCTTTGAAAAATGCGGAAAGTAGGAAAATAAAACAAAAAATGTAATTTTTGTACAGAGGTGGAGAAGGAAACAGAATGAGGAATTATAGCTACCACTTCAGGATAATCAAATTTAGGTCAAAGTCCTTTTCTGATTCTGTCCTTTCTTCCATAATGATTTAGCATCGACTGCTGAAAAATGAACCACCCAAAACCTACTAGCTTAAAGAAATCATTTATTATCTTCTAGTATAGTGTCATATAAGAGACCCCTTAACTTGTTTTACTCTGGGAAAAAGGAAGTTGGTTCCCATTTCCAGCACTCAAATCTTTTCCAAGGGTGCTCCCCAGAAAACTGACTTCTTTTGCATCAATCTGGGAGTCCTAAAAGAATTGGCACTATGAGAGACCCAGGAGAGTAAAAAAATGGCAGTTTGGGCTAGTAAATCCTAGATTCTTTGCTTAATTAGTACAAAGTGAGCAGTGAAAAATCCCTGAGAAGAGAGTCAATTTATCCAGGTGTCCAGTGTTCCACCTTCTTTAGGGTTGTCCAAAGAAATACCATCTATCTTATCATTCTGGAGCTATGTGGTGCTGGCATAGTCTAGACACTTGGAGAATACAGAGACAATGAATTAGGCTGGTAGCTTATCACAGATCTACATCTAGAAGTAGTACCATAGTTCCAGAGTCATAAATTATAGAAAGAGTTGATTCAACACTTGACTTCTCTGGAGATACCTAAAGAACCAGAATATCTCTGAAGCTCTAATAGGTTTGGTAAAGTCCAGCTGTCTGTGGTAGAATAAGATGGAATTCTGAGTATTAGAAACCATAGCTCACCCCGTTTGGCATAGAGCAAGCATCATAAATTATCATCTTTCAGTTTCCCTTGAAAGGGAAACAACTGGTAGAAACTCTGATCAGGATGATGAGTGGAGGTCTTTGTTAACAAAGCCAGTTCTCAAAGACTAGAAGAGGTGCCTGCTTTGTCTTAGCTACAAAGAGACTCAAGGAACATGAAGAATCAGGCAAAGATCCTCCACACAAAGGAAGAAGTTAAATCTTTAGAGAATAATACTAACAAAGTGGAGTTATGTGTTTATCTGACAAAAGTTCAAAATAATTATCATAAAGTTTCTCAGCACACCAAGACAGACTGGTAGACCAATAGTGCAGAATAGAGGACACAGAGACTAACCCACAAAATTACAATTATCCTATATTAGACAAAGGTGGCAAAAACATACATTCGAGAAAAGAGAGCATCTTCAACAAATGATGCTGGGAAAACTGGAAATCCATATGCAATAAAATGAAATTAAACCCCTATCTCTCACCATGCACAACTAAAAGTGGATCAAGGACCTAGGAATTAAACCAGAGACTGTGCATCTTACAGAAGAAAAAGTAGGCCCTAAACTTCATCGTATCGGATTAGGCCCCAACTTCCTTAGTAAGACTCCTATAGTGCAAGAATTAAAATCAAGAATCAAGAAATGGGATGGATTCAAATTAAAAATTTTCTTCTCAGCCAAAAAAAATCTATGAGGTGAATAGACAGCCTACATTTTGGGAGCAAATTTTTACCCCTCACACATCAAATAGAGCACTAATATCTAGGGTATATAAAAACTCAAAAATATACACACCAAAAAACCAAGTAACTCAATCAATAAATGGGCCAAGGACCTGAACAGACACTTCTCAGAAAAGGATATACAATCAATCAACAAATATATGAAAAAATGTTCATCATCTCTAGCAATTATAGAAATGCAAATCAAAACTACTATAAGATTTCATCTCACTCCTGCCAGAATGGTAGCTATTACGAATACAAACAACAATAAATGTTGATGAGGATGTGGAGGAAAAGGTACACTCATACATTGCTGGTGGGACTGCAAATTGGTGCGGCCAATATGGAAAGCAGTATGGAGATTCATTTGAAAACTGGGAATGGAACCACCATTTGACCCAGCTATCTCTCTTCTCTATATCCAAAGGACTTAAAAACAGGATACTATAGGGACACAGCCACATCAACGTTTATAAGCAGCACAATTCACAATACCTAAACTGTGGAACCAACCTAGATGCCCTTCAGCAGATGAATGGATAAAAAATGTGACATATATACACAATAGAATATTACTTAGCAATAAAAGAGAATAAAATCATGGCATTTGCAGGTAAATGGATGGAGTTGGAGAAGATAATGCTAAGTGAAGTAAGTCAATCCCCCCCAAAACACAAATGCTGAATGTTTTCTCTGATATAAGAAGACTGATTCATAGTGGGCTAGGGAGAGGGAGCATGGGAAGAATAGATGAACTCTAGACAGGGCAGAGGGGTGGGAGGGGAAGGGAGGAGGCAGGGAGTTAGAAATGATTGTGGAATGTGATGGACATCATTATCCAAAGTACATGTATTAAGATACAAATTGGTGTGAATATACTTTTTATAGGAGAGATACGAAGAGTTGTGCTCTATATGTATAATATGAATTATAATACATTCTGCTGTCATTTATATACACACACACACACAAATAAATAAAGTGCTCAGCAGGATCAAGAGAATCAGAACTAAAAGAAAAATATACAGCATTACAGTACTAGTAGGATATATCAATATACCACTTACAATAATTGATGTAACCTCCAAACAGAAGATCAATAAAGAAGCAGAGGATTTAAGTAACACATAGAACAAATGTGCCTAAGAGACATATAAAAAACATTCCACACAACAGCAGCAGAAAATACACCCTTACTAAAGAAACAAAAATCATTTTCCAGGATATTTCATGTTAGTTCACAAAATCAGTGTTAACACATTTAAGACTTAAATGATGCCAAAATCCTTTACTGACCACAATGGAAATAAACTAGGAATCAATAATAAATAAAATGGGAAAATTCAGAAACATGTGGAAATTATACAATACACTATTAAACAAGAGTCTTCTTTGGATCAAAGAGGAAATCAGAAAGAAAATCAGGAAATACATGAAGCCAAATGAAAATGAAAACACATCACATCCAAATTTATGAAATGCAGCTAAATCAGAAGGGGGAAGTTCATAGTAATAAATACCTACATTAATACAGAAGGAAAATCTTTTAAAAGAAACTGAAATTTATACCTCAAAAGGAGTGAGATAAAGAGTAGTAAAATGATCCCATAGAGAAAGAAAATAACAAAAATTAGAGCATGTATTAAAAAATGAAAATGGAAACACAACAGAGAAAATCAATGAAACCAAAATTTTGTTCTTTGAAAAAAAATCATCAAAGTTGACAAACATTTAGCAAGATTGACAAAGTAAAAATGAAAAGAATCCAAAAACTAAACCCAGAAATGAAGGAGTCATTACAATTGGTTTTACAGAAACAAAAATGATTGTAAAAGAGTTCTGTGAATAATTGTGCACTAACAAACTGGGTTACCTAGATGAAATGGATGAAGGGCCTAGAGACATCCACGACTTACCCAAACTGAATCATGAAGAAACAGAAACTATGAACTATGAACTATGTAAAAAGACAGAATCAGTACTAAACAAAAAATAAATAAAAGCCTAGGAATAGATGGCTTCGTTGGTGAATCCTACCAAACATTTAAAGAATTAGCACAAATCTTCCTTGTAACCTTTCAAAGAAATTGAAAAGGAATACATTTCAAATTCATTATGTAAGACCAACATTATATTAATATAAAAATCAGACAAAGACACTACAGGTAAAGAAAATTCCAAATATCTTTGATAAATGTTGATGCAAAAATCCTTCATGGAATACTATCAAACAATAGTTAACATCACATTAAAAGGATTATGCACCATGGTCAAGTAGGATTTAGTCCATAAATTCAAGGAACTGGAATTGTGCATTTTTAGTGGTAAAAAAAATAATGCAGCCCAACAGAAAATGGTATGGTAGTTTCTAATAAGTTAAAAATAGAATGCCATATGATTCAGCATTTCTATTTCTGGGTTTTAAAGAGGACTGCCTCCCCCAAATTAAAACCAGGTGTCAAAAAGAAATTTGCCAAATCATAATCATAGCAGTATCATTTATTATAACCAAAAGGTAAAGCATCCCATTTATACATTGATGGGTGAATTGGTAAATAAAATGTAGTACATACATAAAATAGAATATTATGCAGCTTTGAGAAGGAAGGAATTTTTGACACATGCTACATCATGGATGAAACTTGAGGACGTTATACTAAACTAAATAAGTCAGTCACAAAAGATAAATACTGTATGATTTTACTTACACAATGAAACTAAAGTAGTCAAATCAACAATGCCAGAAAATACAATGGTGGCTGCCAGTGTTCATGGGTAGAGGGAATTACACAGTCATTCCTGAATGGATATAGAGTTTCAGTTTTGCAAGATGAAGCACGTTCTTGAGATCGATGGTAGTGATGTTTGCACATTGTGAATATACTTAATACCAATGAACTATATACTTCAAAATGGTAAGATGGTTGTTATGGAGCAATTTTTTGTGTCCCTTCAAATTCACATGTTGAAGTTGTAACCCCCAGGGTGATATTATTTGGAGTTGGGGCCTTTGGGAAGTAATTAGATTAAGATGAGGTAAAGAGGGTCAGACTACCACAATATAATTGGTTTCCTTTTAAGGATAAAAAACGAGATCTTTCTCTCTGATATCTGAGGACACAGGATAAAGGCAGCCTATGTAAACCAGGTAGAGGACCTTCACCAAGAACTGAATCTATTTATTCCTTTAACTTTGATATCCCAGTCTCCCGAATTTTGAGAAATAAATGTCTGTTGATTTATCCACCCAATCTTTGGTATTTTGTTATAATACCTTGAGCTAAGATAATGGCTTATAAAAGAAAAAAGGCACATTTAAAGGTACAAATATTGCTATCAGGAGGCAAATGGGAGGAAAATCAAGGAGGTGATAATAGATCACCTCTATTTTCTCTGTGGTAGGAAAGACTGAGCTATCTGCTACAATGATAGGCAACGTCTAAAACAGCCTTTGAATACAATTAGAATAAGTTTAGAACAGTTGATTAGAGTGAATGAGTCAAACTAGAACAGAAAGGAAGTACTGAACCCAGTTACAGGTTTAGACAGGGTTGGCATAGGACAAGAAGTCATAAATAAAAGTTTTTATGATCTTATTTTGGTATTTGTGAAAGTTAACTGAAAAGCATACTGGTATGTGATGTGATTAATTGTGAGATATTGCTTATCAGAAATTTAAATGTACCATTTAAAATTAATAATTATTTCTAGGATCTACAAAGTCATTTAAACTCTAAAACAAATATTGTAATCAATCCCCAAGTATTATTCTTTGAAACTGTTTATGGTTAATAATAATAATATTTACGATGGACTGAGTCCTTTACCAGGTTCTAGGAATTTTACTAGGAATTTTACTTGTCCTAATTCATTTAATTCTTACACTTTTATAAGTACTATTATCCTCAATTTTTGTAAGAAGTGAATAAAAATTATACTATCTGACCTTATGTTTCCTTTCTTACTTCAGATATTTTACATGAATTATATCAAATACTTCTTATACTATGAAGTATTATTATGTGAATTTTAATAAGGATATATGGGTATAAAGAGAATTGCAGGTGTAAAGAGTAGATAGCCATGATCCTAGAGCCTATTCTCTGAATTCCTATGGTACTGATTCAAACAGTAAAACACACAGACCAGATGAGCCAAAGACTTTTTAACAACACTTCAGTAATTTGGTAGCTTACCAAACTACTTCTTCAACTTAAACTTCTTGGAGTAATGTTTTAAGAGTCCACTCTGAGAAGAACTTACACAAATTGACAATATTTCCTTTAAAATTATACTAAACTGGAGTTTTCAGCTTACAAGGTAAATGCCATTCTTGAATTAAATGAGAAGAATGACTTTAGTTACCTTAGAATAAATATAGTATTATGCATTGAAATGTTTGCAAAGGTTGAGTTCAAGCTCCTTTCTTGATAGACTAGAAAAGAATCTGTAGTTCATAATCGGTAAGAATGTATTAGGTCGGTGAGATGAACTTGAACTATCGGTATTTCCCTCATTGCCAATACGTAAACATTTTTAGCACCTAAGACAGTATTTGTCACTTGTAGATATAAGTACATTTGATTCTCAGTAATACAATATTTCCATAGAGGGTATTTCCAATGGAATATAGAATGATTCTTAAGATAGGTTGTTGTAATTTTTATACTTTTTATAGAAAAATTCTGTAACTCAGAAATTTCTGTGAGTCTAAATGCTAAAACCACAATGAGTATAAATTAAAATCAAAACTCTCATGCTTAAATCTCTTAAAATTCTCCTTCTGGCCTAACAGTCTCTGGATGGTAGGGCTGAGGAGTTATCTTGTGGGGATTTTCATTTTGATTACTTTTTCCTTTATTCCTATCTTCTCCTGGTTTCTTGTATGGCCTTTCTCCAGGAAGAAAGGGCAAAAACCACGAATCCCTACCATACTAACACATGGTAGCTTCCAGTCTGGTTGGTGCTGAAACAAAGCCATGGCAAGGTATTGCCATCTTTGACATTGGAGCAATTCAAGCACTTCCTGCTATGTCATTTGGCCTTTTCCTTTTCACATACTCAAAGCTTTTTTTTTCCTCCCTGTCTATCAGACATATTTTAATACAGGAAAAAGTCCCTGAGGGTTTCCTATGGAGCTAATTCTCGCCAAACTTCTGGGCCCAGGCCTGTGATTATATAGTGGAACTCTTACAGAGAAACCACGTGGCACATATCAGTAAGAGGTCATGAATCCTGGTTCTGGTCCTGTAAAGCTATTTATGCAGGGGATGCTTCTCTTCATCTCTGTTCTTACTATACCCCCAAATTAACTTTCACATTTGTTCCCACTTAATTTGAGCTCCTGTGACCTGTTTAACAACCATCAGTAAATTATTGTTTTCAAGTGAGAGACTTATATAACGAGGCTTGCTACACAATTACCAATGTAGTACATAAATTCCTTTGTGGTAAAATAATATCTATATATCTAAAATAAATGATCGTTATACCTTTTTTCCTGACTTAAACTTAATAAATATTTTTTCTTTTTAAATTAAATTTTATTTTGCAAATAGATTTATATTTATCATTGTATAATTAAAAAAAAATACATAATTTGGGCTGGATCTGTAGCTCAACAGCAGAGTGCCCGCCTCACATGTGTGAGGCACTGGGTTCGATCCTCAGTACCACATAAAAATAAAGATATTGTGTCCAACTACAATTAAATATATATATATATATATATATATATGTATATATATATATATACATATAAAATTTAAAAATGCCCTATTCAGGTATCATTTTGTCAATTTGACTGCTAAAATCCTATATTTTATATCCATGTTTTTCTTTCTCACTGGAGTATTTAAGAGTTACAAAGTCCATATTACTTTATTTACCTCCAAGTTTTGCTCTGATGGAAATGTCTGGTACTTGCCTGGAATTCCACTTCCTACTCTGTTGCAGTTCTTCGAACAGAATTGTTTGCCTTTTTATTGTTGTTGGAAATTCAGGGTCTGGTCTAGGAATTCGATGTTGAGGTTTCACATCACTGAAATCTGCCAGGTTTGGTATAGTTCTGCCAATGTCAGGCTTTAAATCAGCATCACCACCAGGACTCACAAATCCTGAACTGGGATCAACTAAGGGCACATCATCTGGAAGTGGAAATAATGGATAATCTGGCCCATAAGGTGGAGGATAAGGATAGTGTACATGATAGTTTGGCAGGACAGAAGGGGGGTAAAGATGAAATTTAAGAAAGGCAGGATTACATTTCTTTTCAAATCTGCCATAGTCATGTCTGTCTTCAAATCCTTTCACAAAGGGCATATTCATTTTTCTTAAGAGATCAGAGTAGTGTGGGTAATCTTCATTCTCAACAGTTTTTCTTCCTGAAGAGATAGACCTATTAGGAATACTTATCTTTCCAGGTTTGCACCGAACCTCCATATCTATAGCCTTTCTTCTTTTATAAGGACAGAAAATTAAATTCTTCTGATGAATTTTTAACTAAAAAAATTCTTATATTTCCAGTAACTGAAGATTAGTGTTTATCTAGCATAAAACTTTTGATTCATCTTTCTAAATGTTGATAGAATAAGGCTTTATTTTCGGTAGAAAAAATTCTTTTTCCATAAAAATGAGGATAGGGAAGCAAAGCAGTAAAAGAACAAGACAGAAAAAAAGCAGAGCCCTTGGTGCTGGGCAACAGCTAGAACTCTAATACACTGAACTATTATGCACATCATAATGTAATTCTTAGGAAAACCTTGGTAGTAAGGTGTCCATGATGCATTTTTCTCCAATACTCAGGACAACTATGTTCATTTATCTAAAAATTTGCATAAGTTGATATTGTATGGTTAAGTTAAGGAGTATAAAGCAGTTGGTTTAGTAAAAATGTATATTTTAAGAATAGATGTGACTAAAATGAAAGCGTTTTCCTGATACAAGTATCTTTATATTTGTGGTCTAAATAGGTGTTAAATTTAAATTTACTGCATGTAAGTACATGTTTACTGCAAGTAAACATGTATTATATTAAAGATAATTTAGTATGCCTAATTTTTAAGGAAGTAATCCCAATTATACTCAAAGTAAAGTCTCATCCTTTACATTTTAGATAATCCTTACTTCTCTAATGCTACTATGGTGTTCAAGAACAGCAATGAGGGTTTTAACACTAATTCTAGAAAATTACAACAAGGTATCAGTTTATTCATCCACATGAACAATAAAATCTTATTTAAATTCGAAATATAGCAGTTCACTTAAAATCTGCTTTAAACCACACAATTTAGTCTTGCAGGAAAACTGACTCCAAGGGAATTTCAAACATTATAACATGAGATAAAAGCTCATACCACACTTAGTAAAGCCAAAATTCAACTCAGGCAAAATTGTATAAGTCAGATATATGACATGTGTATCAGGTCAGTTTTAAGACAGCAAAAGGTTAAGGTATCTGTGGTGTAATATAAAACCATTAAAATTTTAAGATATACTTCTCAACAGTAAAGGAGATTGAAATAACTGGTAAGGCTGCCAGGTTTGAAATATATGAGTATATTCAAAGTATATCTAGTGAGTTATTAGTCCACTCATATCACTCATTCCTTCTTATTACATAAAGGTGACAATACAATTGTTGTTAGGCAGTCTTCAGTTGCTCTTCATTCTTCAAGTATTTGCAGCAACTGCATGAGACATTTTTATCATAGCTCTGCTACTATCAGGTAAATCCTTCCAGAAGCAAAAAAGTAGAGGCATAATTCCATTTCAATTGCTCTAAAAATATATTCTTGTTATAAACAGACTCTTAGGCTGATAGGTGTTTTAGTAGGCTTTTCTAAATTTAGGTGATGAAAGATGATTTCCCAGGCTGAGTCCGAAAGTCAATTCCATCTATGGTCCTTTCTTCCATTTTTCCATCGAGCCGCATCTTGGCGTTAAAAGCATTACCTTTAGCTCCCCAAATTCACTACATTTTTCTTCCAGTATATTCCATATGTCAGTAATGTACGTGTTGCCAACAATGAGATCCAGGCAATCTCTGAGCACTGTAGGTGTATTAACTCATAAGTTTTGTGTGTTGATCAGAGTTGAACCCCAAACACTAAGACACAGCCTACATCCCATCTTGCAAAAAGGGGGTTCCCTCTGTCCATAATTGCTACTAAAAGGCCAAGACGCCGGGCTTGGGGGCTCCCGGATTCCTTGCCTAGATACAGAATCTTCGACAAGTCGCTTAAGAGCTGGAGGATTCCCTCAGCAGCGGAGCTGTCTGGAAGATTCAGTGGACGCTCAGCGCGGGGCAACGGCGAGTGTTCCTTCCTCGCCTAGTGTCAAAAGTCAAGCGGACATACCAACACAACTCTAGCCTACCGCTCCGGCGGAAGTGGCGGCGAGTCCGTCCGGTCCGCCTTCCGGTCCACCGCCCGCCAATTTCCGGCGGCGGGTGAGCGCGCGTCGCGTAACGACCTTCTGCGTGGAGTGTAGGCAGGCGGCGGCGGCGGCGTATTGATGGAGGCCTCGGCTTCTGGCCGGGCGTGGCGGACCTGGCGGCGGTCCCGGGCCTCGGGCTTCCCGCTCTCCCGAGCCGCCATCCTCCTCTTCTCCGCCTTTCTTGTGCTGGCGCCCCCGTCAGGTGAGGGTCGGCGGCGCTCCGTGGTCTAGCTCTGCTGGGTAACCGTGACTCCACCCTTGATTACGTTTTTCCTGTGTCACGTGCACCCGGTTTATATAAACACTGTACTTAATTAATACCTGACCAAAAAAGTGTATTTTATGTAGAGGTCGTACAAAGTCCCTGTATTTGCGAAGAGGAGCGAATGACTGGGAAATCTTTAATCTTTTGAAGATAGAAGAGCACTCAAACACCTGGAGTTAAAAGTTTGAAATTTAAACTGAATTAATAAACTCCTAAATTAAACCCATGGTTCATTTACTGGCTTTATATTTCTTTGTGAGTTCCATAATGTATTGTCCTGAGCCAATGTATTCCATAGTATGTGTGCTGTGATTTTAAAATATCCGTGATACAGGAGCTCCCTCTATTGGCTGGAGATATAAAATGCAGAATATGCTGAGATTTTTTTAAGTTTTGACATCTGAAGAGCTGACATGCTTTTCCATATTCTTACAAAATACATTTATGATATTTCAAAATAACATGATAGAAACAAGTGCTGAAAAAAGTTAAGAGTGTAATAGAACTGTAATTTAACTGGAAATATTTGGCTACTTTATTTTTGTTTATATATTCTAGACTTTCTTAAAAATAAAATCCAAGAATTGATGAATGAAAAGCACAAAAGAGGCTTTCTAAAATGCCAACACTTGTTCAAATAAAGGAGAATGAAAAAATAAGGTCTCCAAGAAAAATGTAGAAGGAATGTGGAAGTAAGCATGGGATAGATGAGGTGGAGAAAAGAAAGAGTGAGTGGAGATTTACAAGATATGCTAAACTCCAGTCATCTGGAATCGAAAAATTGATCTATGAGAATATCCAGTGTCCTTTATTTGCAGGATTAAGATACTTTTGAAAGTGGTTCATGGTTTTGTACCTAATATGAAAGGAAGTGTTTTCATTTAAATATGTTCCTTGTCTTTTTTTTTTTTTTTGACCCACTAATCAGACCAGACCAATGAGGGTATAAGAAGCAGAATAAGGAGTCAATATATTTATATGTGAACCATGAATACTAAAGGCCATGTATTTATATGGCATTTTATAATTTATACAAATTCCATTTAGTCCTACAGTAACTCTGTAAGGTGGAATTATTGTCCCAGTTCCAGATGAGAAAAGTTAGGCTCCTAAACTTTAAAGTGGCTTTCTTAAAACCAGTATGTGGTGGGATTTAAACTCAGATCTTCTGGCTTTTAATACCATTTTCTTTTATTTGTGCTTTACTTCTTTATTGTTAGAGAGTACTTGGGTATAGTGCTTTGTAATACTGTATTTTTATATTGATTTTCTCACTTGTTCTGTTCTCACCATTATCCCTTTCAAACGTGTTCATTCAAAAATGAGGGATATCAATATATTTCACAATTATTTAATAGTTGCCATGTACATGGTATAATGCTTTGTTTTATTTTTTGATAAGTTTATATAAACACTGATACTTCCATCAATTGAATGTATAATAAATAAAATTATATTTGTCCATAAACAACTATAATAAAATGTGGAATGAATGACATAACAGAGGTGGTAGTGATATCCTGATATCCTGACAAATACGAACAAACAGGAGTTTTGAAAGAGGTAGTATTTGTGATTTGGGTCTTGAGGGATAGGAGATTTGGAATTTAGAAACTAAAACATAGTGTTCTAAGTGAATGTGAAAAAAGCCAGAAATGAGATGTAATAGGGAGAAGGCAGTAGGTAGATTAAACTCATTAGGGCACATGAAGGTGAGTAGAGTTGGAAAAGAGATATGAGATACAAGAGGAACTGGATTTATGAGCTTCACCTTTGTGTAAGATCAAGTGTACTTTAAAGTTTTGGAGTTTCCAGTGAGGAAATTTGTTAACCCTTTGCTTTCTTTTTGCCTTTCATAGTTGAATATTTGGTTCGATTTCCAAGAACTTTTCGATTGACCCAAGAGTCAGTGAAAATAGTGGGATCATCACATTTTCCAGGTATTCATATATAGACTCACAATAATTTTAAAAAGTTAACATTTGTTTACATTTTTTCTTTTTAGTTATACATGACATTAAGAATTTATTTTTGACATATCATACATACATGGAATATAACTTGCCATTTTTGTGATTTAAATTTTGTGTTTTCCAAAAGGCTAATGTTTCCTAGTTCTCCTGTCTTCTAAAGTTCATGTCCTTCTACAGAAATGGATTAAAGTTCTTTCCATATAGTTGGATTCTTCAAAGTTTAATTTTTATGCTATAATGACATAAGTATGCAAAGGATAATTCTAAAATTTAGCTGAAGTTGCCAATATTGTTTTTGCTTATTGTATAATACTAGCTATAATATTAAATATGGACAATTTAAACATGCTAAAACATTTTAAACGAGATTTTGGATTTACAAAATCTTATGAAAGTCACATGAGACACAGAAGCCACAACTTTGTTTTTGCATTTTTATCAGGGTATAAATTCATTTTCCATAAAATTGGTGTGTTGGCAATGTTAGATAACATCCCCACTATATTAACATCACATTTTCATCACTCTCAATAAAAACATAATACTCATTAGGTCATCACTTTCCAGCCCCTGGAAACAACAAATTGGCTTCCTGTTTGTGGAGATTTGCCAATTCCAGACATTAGTGGAATTATAATTGTAATTGTAGTAGCCTTTTGTGTCTGGGTTCATTCACTTAGTTTAAGGTCTTTGAGGCTTATCATGTTATACAATATGTAAGTACTTCCTTCCTTTTTGCAGTTGAATAATATTTTATTTCGTATAAATGTTTGTTTTCCTTTCTCTTAGGCATTTTCCTATGGGATTTGCTAGAAAACAGATGATCCTATTTTTAACATTTTGAAAAACTGCCAAACTAATTTTCAAAGAGCCTGAACTAGCTTACTTTCACCACTAGTAATGTTAGAGGGTTCAAACTTTCCAACATCCTCATCAATACTTGATACTATCCATCTTTTTTTTGTTTACAGCTATCCTAATGTGTATAAAGTGGAATCTTGTGATTTTGATTTGTATTTCTCTAATAGCTAATGATTTTATGTTTATGGCCATGTGAATACCGTTTTGCAAAAATGGCTATTTAGATCTTTTTCCTGTTTTTAAAATATTTTTGGTTGTTGTTGAGTTATAGTGTTCTTTATATATTCTGAGTGTTGGACACATACCATACAAATGATTTACAAATATTTTCTCCAATTACGTGGATTGTATTTTAACTTTATTAATGTATCTTTTGAAATTCACATTTTAAAGTTTGATAAAGTCTAATTTCTATTTTTTTCTGGTACTTCTGGTGTCATATTTAAGAAATTATCACCTAACCAGTTGTGATCACTAATGGAGCAATAATTTCCTTATATGTTTCTTCATATGAGTTTCATTGTTTTAGCTCTTTTATTTAGGTCTTTGATCCATTTTGAATTAATTTTTATGATGCAAGAGAGAGATCAAATTCCTTCTTTAGCATGTGGTTGTTACCTAATTGTTCTAGTACCATTTGTTGAAGATACTATTTTCTCTGTATTTAATTGTCTTGGTACCCTTCTTAAAAAATGATTAGCCGCAGTTTGAGTTTTATTTATGAGCGCCATTGATGTATATTAATTTTTGTTCTGAATGTTTTGTAGTTTTCAGTGTACAAGTCTTACATTTCTTTTGCTAGCCTTATTTCTAAATATTTTATTATTTTGATGCTGTTATAAATGGAAGAATTTTATTTAGTTCATGGATTGTTCACTACTAGAAATACAATTGATATTTTCATTCATATATATATTTCCTCTGGTCAATACCTTGTTGTCTTGGCTATTGTTGCTTTGTAATAAATTTTTGAGCTATGAAGTGTAAATCTTTAATAAATTTTTTTCTTTTACAGAATGTTATGGTTATTCTTGCATTTCCATATCAACTCTTGATTTAGTGTGTCAGTTTCTGCAAGAAGTCCCTTGGTCTTAAAGTAGGAATTGCATTGACTCTGCAGATCTATTTTTGTCATCTTAACAATTTTAAGTATTTTCAATCCAGGAATATGGACTATCTTTCTATTTAAGTTTTCTTTAATTTCACTTTATGATGTTTTGTAGTGTTCAGTGTGCAAGTTTTAACTTTTCTTTTGTTCAGTTTTTTTACTAAATATTTTACTACTTTTGATGCTGTTGTAAATAGAAGGATTTTATTTAGTTTGTGGATTATTCATTGACAAATTGTAGAAATACAGATGATATTTTGGTCATATCCTGCCATCTTGCTTTATTCATTATTTAGCTCTATTTTTAGGGTGGTTCATTAAAATTTTTTTGACATCTACAAATGGAGATAGTTCTATTTCCTTCCTTTCCAATCTGAATTCCTTTTATATTTTCATGCCAGCTTCTTAGGTAGAACCTCAATATTGATGATAACAGATTATCTTTGTCTTGCTCCTGATCTTAGGGAAGGAAAAGTTTTCAGTAAGTTGGATGGTAGGTATGAGTTTTTTTTTAAAATAGATGTCCTTAATTAGGTTGAGTAAGTTCACTCTGTTCAGTTTTACTCTGTGTGTGTGTGTGTGTGTGTGTGCGCGCGCGCGCGCACAAGCGTATGTGTGTGTGTGTAAGGGAGGGAGAGAGAGTGTTAGATTTTGTCAAATTTTTCACATCTTTGGAAATGATCATTTGTTTTTTAATCCTTGCTTCTGTTAACATGTTGCATTATATTGACAAATTTTAGTATTCTGAATCAGCATCGAATTCCTGGAATAAATCTTAGTTGACTGTGATATATAGTCCCTTTTTTATTAATACTGCCAGATTTGGTTGCCAGTATTTTGATGATTTTTATACCTCTAGATTCATAAGGAAATTTGATCTGTAGTTTTCTTGTGATATCTTCATTTGATTTTGGTTTTAGAATAATATTGGATTTGTAGAACAAGTTGGAATGTTTTCCCTCCTCTTCTATTTTTTTGAAAAAGTTTATGAAGGATTATTGTTAATTGTGCTTTAGTCTTTTGGTAGAATTTACCAGTGAATCCATCTGGTACTGGATTTTTCTTTGTGGAAGTTTTTTGAATACTAATTTAATCACTGTGGTTGTTTTAGGTCTGTTCAGATTTTCTGTTTCATTGTCTTCAAATGAGAAATAAGCTAGTAATTGAAGACCACTGGTATGTTGTTAGTTCCTTTCTTTGTTGCTACCAGTATTATATTTTTGTTTATGGACTTAATTATGTACCTGTGTATAAATTTCTTTGGGTTTATTTTAATTAGAGTTCATTGAACTTCTTGGATTTGTAGATTCATACTATTCATCCTTTTGGGGACGTGTTTATCATTATTTCTTTAAATATCTTTCGTGTCTCTCCCCGCTCTTCATGGAACACTCATTATTATGCATGTACTCATGATTGGATGATTTCTCTCATATCTCTAAGTCTTTATTCATTTATCTTTATTTCTTTTTTTCTTCAGACTGGATAACCCCAAATTGTTTATCTTAAAATTCACTGATTCTTCTGCCTGATCAAGCTGTTGATTCCTTTTAGATAATTTTTTTATTTCAATTATTATATTTTTAAAAATATTTATTTTTTTAGTTGTAGCTGGACACAATACCTTTATTTTATTTATTTTTATGTGGTGCTGAGGATCGAACCCAGGGCCTCACACTTGTTAGGCGAGTGCTCTACTGCTGAGCCACAACCCCGGCCCTCAATTATATTTTTTTTAAAGAGAGAGAGAGAGAGAGAGAGAGAGAGAGAGAGAGAACTTTTTTAATATTTATTTTTTAGTTTTCAGTGGACACAACATCTTTTTTTTTTAATTTTTATGTGGTGCCCAGCGCCCCGAGCATGCCAGGCAAGCACGCTACAGATTGAGCCACATCCCAGCCCCAATTATTATATTTTAATTGTTCTTTTATAATTTATCTCTTTGTTGATATTCTCTGTTTAGGGAGATGATCATCTCATACTTTTTTTATTTCTTTAGACATTGTTTTCTTGTACTATATTTAAAATAGCTAATTTAATATGTATTTATGCAGTAAGCCCAATATTCGATCTTAATTTTAGGGTAAGTTTCAATTGGCTGCTCTTTTTCTATGTATGTAATTGAACTTTTTTCTCTTTTTTTGCATGTTTATGTTTTAATTGAAAACTGGAAATATTAATAATATAGCAAAACAACTCTCTAAGATTCTTCTTTCCTCCCAGACTATGATGTTGTTTGCCTATCTTTTTTGTTTGTTTAGTGACTTTTTTGAACTAATTGTGTAAATTATTTATTCTTTACATGCATAATCACTGAACTTTCTGAACAGTCGTCTTTGGCTAATGATTATATAGAACTCTAATTAAATTAAACAGCTTAGTCTTTGCTGAGGTCTATGTGTACATATTGTGGATTGTATCTTTAATTTTTAGTATCTTTTATTTTTAGCTATGTATTTGACAGTTCTACCTTAGCATTGACTTTATGCTATGTAGAATCTCAATTTCAGTTAGAGGTGAGAACATGAGGCTTCTTGGTATTTACTGAGAGGGCACACGTCCTGGACATACATACAGCCCGGAATATACAGGCTTCTATTTTGTTAGGAATGTGTCAGTTTTCTTACTTCCTGTGGAAATGTTACTCACCAGATTTTTATCTTAAGCTTTTGGTTAACTTACTAGTTTCCCCAACTATCCCCTACTGTATCAGGCAGTCACAAAATCAAGGGAAGATAGCCTTTTGAGTAGGGTCTTTCAAGATATTGCTAGGCAGGTCTAATAATGACAGTTCTCTGGGAAGGAAGTTTTGGAGTTATTTTGATCTTGTCTGCCCCTTCCAGTGGTTGTGAGGCTGATGGTTCTCACTATAATTTAAGACTTTACTTTCATGGATACTACAGAGATTGTGAGGACAGCAAAAGAGCAAGTTAAAATGCTTTAAGAACACCATTTTTTCACAAGTATGTTGTTTCGTTAGAGCTTTTATAACAAAACACTACAGACTGAATAGCTTATACAGCAGAAATAATCTCACAGTTTTGGAGGATAGAAGTCCAAAATCAGTTGCTGTAAGGGTTGATTCCTCTGAGTGCTCTGAAAGAAAGATCTGTTCCTTCTTCCTATGTCTCTTCACATTGCCTTTCCTCTATACTTATGTGTCCAAATCTTTCCTTTTATAAGGGCATCATTATCATACTAGATTTGGACCCAGCCTAAAGATTTAATTTTGATTTCCTTTGTAGAATTCTATCTACAAATAAATTCACTTTCTCAGGGAGTGGGGATTAAGACTTCAACATATGAATGTGGGGGTGATGAGAGGAGAACAGTTCATCCCACAACACTGAAATTCAGTTGTCTTGTGTAAATTTTTCTTACCTTGCTTAAAGTCTTTGATGAATTTCAGAGTTCGGAAAATTCTTATTATTATTTATGAAAAAAATTTGGAACTCCTTACTCTGCCACGTTTGTTGATTTTACTATCTATAACTTTTAAATCTAGATCATAAATAGTTATTTATATCTGATTTCCTTATTATTTCATGTTATTGAATAATATTAAATTTGTTCTTTAAATGAATTAACATTACAATTCAGCAGATAGTGTTTTTATCAGAAGTAGAGTATTTTTAATTTCTTTTAGACTGACATTTTGCTAGATGTGTATGCTGACTGCCTGCTGTTTTATGCCTGGAGTTTCTTCTGTTGTGCAAGGTTTCAGCATCTATCTCTATTGGCCATTTTTCTGTTCTGTGATCCTTTTTTTTAACTTGTTCTCATTTTACTTGCTCTATTAATGTCAGTTAGTTTTCTGTTTTTATTCACTCATGTATCCATTTGGTCAGTGAGCATTTGTTTACATTTTTGTGGCATTTTCACTTAATTTCATTTCTTGGTCCATATGATAACACACACACACACACACGTGTGTGTGTGTGTATATATATATATATTTATATATTTTACTTGTATAAAAAGTTTCTGGGCCTATTGTATCCAGGAGTAGTTGATAAATATCATATGACCTTACCATTCTCCATCTCACTAAGATATAGGTCTTCAAAGTGTCTGTACCAGTTCACATCTCCTCCAGAAGGATTCAGGGATATTTCCCACATACTCACCAGCATAAAATATTATCCAATTTTTCCATTGTTTGATAAGCAAAAAAAGTTAAGCTGCCTCTGTTCATTTTTTTCTGCCTGTTTTCAAAGGAGTTATTTCATATCATTTATATTCCATTATAAATCCGTTATTGATTTTCTTTGTTGGAATATCTTCTTCCCAAGTTCAAATCTTTTAAGTTTGTTCATGTTGTATAGGATTGAACAGAAATTGTTAATATTTAATCATCTGAGTTTAGTATTTTTGTGTTTGTACCTTTGCCATGAAAATAGCTTCTCACTATAGAACTCAATAACACGATTAATAACTTAGACTTAATTGACATATATAGAATATATCAACCAACATCAAGCAGATACACTTTTTTTCTCAGCAGCACATGGATCCTTCTCAAAAATAGACCATATAGTATGCCACAGGGCAACTCTTAGCAAATACAAAGGAGTAGAGATACTACCATGCATTTTATCAGATCATAATGGAATGAACTTGGAAATCAATGATAAAATAAGGAAGAAAAATTCCTACATCACATGGAGAATAAACAATATGCTACTGAATGAACAATGGGTTACAGAAGACATCAAGGAGAAATTAAAAAATTCTTAAGAGGTAAATGAAAACATAGACACAACATATAGAAATCTCTGGGACACTATGAAAGCAGTACTAAGAGGAAAATTTATTGCATGGAGTTCATTCCTTAAAAGAAGAAAAAGCCAACAAATAAATGACCTCACACTAAATCTCAAAGCCCTAGAAAAAGAAGAACAAATCAGCAGCAAATGCAGTAGAAGGCAAGAAATAATTAAAATCAGAGCTGAAATCAATGAAATTGAAACAAAATAAACAATTGAAAAAATTGACAAAACTAAAAGTTGGTACTTTGAAAAAATAAATAAGATTGACAGACCCTTAGCCATGCTAACAAAGAGAAGAAGAGAGAGAACCCAAATTACTAGCACACAGAAAGAAAAAGGCAATATCACAACAGACACTATAGAAATACAGAAGATAGAAATTATTTTGAAACCTTATACTTGAATAAAATAGAAGATAGTGAAGACATCGATAAATTCCTTAAGTCATATGAGCTGCCCAGATTGAGTCAGGAAGATATACACAACTTAAACAGACCAATATCAAGTGAGGAAATAGAAGAAGCCATCAAAAGATTACCAACCAAGAAAAGTCCAGGACCGGACACATATACAGCCAAGTTTTACAAGACCTTTAAAGAAGAACTAATACCAATACTCTTCAATCTATTTCAGGAAACAGAAAAAGAGGGAGTACTTTCAAATTCATTCTACGAGGCCAATATCACCCTGATTCCAAAACCAGACAAAGACACCTCAAAGAAAGAAAACTTCAGACCAATATCTCTAATGAATATAGATGCAAAAATCCTCAATAAAATTCTGGCAAATCGGATCAAAAACATAAAAAAAGATCGTGCACCATGATCAAGTGGGATTCATCCCCAAGATGCAAGGTTGGTTCAACATACGGAAATCAATAAATGTAATACATCACATCAATAGAATAAAGATAAGAACCATATGATCATCTTGATAGAAACAGAAAAAGCATTTGACAAAATACAGCACCCCTTTATGTTCAAAGCACTAGAAAAACTAGGGATAACAGGAACTTACCTCAACATGTAAAAGCTATCTATGCTAAGCCTCAGGTCAACATCATTCTAAACAGAGAAAAACTGAAGGCATTCCCTCTAAAATCTGGAACAAGACAGGGATGCCCTCCCTCACCACTTCTATTCAACATAGTTGAAACACTGGCCAGAGAAATTAGACAGATGAAAGAAATTAAAGGGATACACATTAAAAAAAGAAGAACTCAAATTGGCATTATTTGCTGATGATATGATTCTGTACCTAGAAGACCCAAAAAACTCTACCAAGAAACTTCTAGAACTAGTAAATGAATTTAGCAAAGTGGTAGGATATAAAATCAACATCCATAAATCAAAGGCATTCCTGTATATTAGTGACAAATCCTCTGAAAAGGAAATGAGGAAAACTACCCCATTCACAATATCCTCAAAAAAAATAAAACCTTGGGAATCAACAAAAGAGGTGAAAGATCTATACAATGAAAACTATATAACCCTAAAGAGAGAAATAGAAGAAGACCTTAGAAGATGGAAAGATCTGCCTTGCTCATGGATAGGCAGAATTAATATTATTAAAATGACCATAATACCAAAAGCACTATACAGGTTCAATGCAATTCTGATCAAAATCCCAATGGCATTCCTCATAGGAGTAGAAAAAGCAATTATGCAATTCATCTGGAAAAATAAGAGACCCAGAATAGCTAAAGCGATTCTAAGGAGGAAGAGTGAAACAGGTGGTATCACTATACCAGACCTTAAACTATACTACAGTACAATAGTAACAAAAACAGCATGGTACTGGTGCCAAAACAGGCTGGCAAACCAATGGTACAGAATAGAGGACACATAGACTAACCCTTATATTAGACAAAGATGCCAAAAGTATGCAATGGGGAAAGGATAGCATCTTCAACAAATGGTGCTGGGAAAACTGGAAATCCATATGCAACAAAATGAAATTGAATCCCTATCTCTCACCATGCACAAAAGTTAACTCAAAATGGGTCAAGGATCTAGGAATTAAACCAGAGACTCTGCATCTAATAGAAGAAAAAGTAGGCCCTATACTCCATCACATGGGACTAGGCCCCAACTTCCTTAATAAGATGCCTATAGCATAAGAATTAAAACCAAGAATCAACAAATGGGATGGATTCAAACTAAAAAGTTTTTTTCTCAGCAAAAGAAATAATATTTGAGGTGAATAGGTACCCTACATCCTGGGAACAAATTTTTATCCCTCAAACATCAGATTGAGCTCTAATCTCTAGGGTATATAAAGGGCTCAACAAGATAAGCACCAAAAAAACAAATAATCCAATCAATAAATGGGCCAAGGACCTGAACAGACACTTTCAGAAGAGGATATACAATCAATCAACAAATACATGAAAAAATGCTCGTCATCTCTAGCAATCAGAGAAATGCAAATTAAAACTACTCTAAGATACCATCTCACTCTAGTAAGAATGGCAGCCACTATGAAGACAAACAACAACAAGTGCTGGCGAGGATGCAGGGGAAAAGGTACACTCGTAAACTGCTGGTGGGACTGAAAATTGGTGCAGCCAATTTGGAAAGCAGTATGGAGATTCCTTGGAAATCTGGGAATGGAACCACCATTTGACCCAGCTATTCCTCTTCTTGGACTATACCCAGAGGACCTAAAAACAGCATACTACAGGGACACAGCCACATCAATGTTTATAGCAGCACAATTCACAATAGCTAAACTGTGGAGCCAACCTAGATGTCCTTCAATGGATGAATGGATAAAAAAAATGTGGCATTTATACACAATGGAATATTACTCAGCACTAAAAAACAATAAGATAATGGCATTTGCAGGGAAATGGATGGCATTAGAGCAGATTATGCTAAGTGAAGTTAGCCAATCCCAAAAAGACAAATGCCTAATGTCTTTTCTAATATAAAGGGGGTGACTCAAAATGGGGGTAGGGAGGCAGATCATGGGAGGAAGATTACCTCTAGATAGGGAAGAGGGGTGGGAGGGAAAGGGAGGGAGAAGGGGAATTGCATGGATGGTAGAAGGAGACCCTCATCATTATACAAAATACTGTATGAAGATGTGAATTTGGTGTCAACATATCTTATATACACAGATATGGTAAATTGTGGTATAAAGGTGTATTAAGAATTATAGTGCAAATAATAATAATAATAATAATAATAATAGAGCTCATGTAAAAAATAAATAAATAAAAATTTAAAAAAATAAAATAAATTAAAAGTATGTGTTTATTTACAACTAAAAAAAGAAAGATTGTATTCTACAGTCTTTATAGAATACAATTCTAAAATTGTATTCTATAATTCATTGTCTTAGTAACAAACTTCTGCAATTTACATGATAATTCTCAATGGTTATTGGCAGAATAGGTAGGGGTAAGTGCAGGCTCATTACCAATGATGCCTTAAAAGCAAGAGCACAGATGATGGTCCAATGCCAAAGAAAGATCTTTGGGGCATACAATATGCTGTTATTTTCATAGTTGAAATATGGATTGTAATTTGGTCATTGAGTAAATCTGACATCTTATTAAAGCATTGCACAATTAAATATTTTAATTTGCTTGCTAAAAAATGAAAATAGTTTCTCTATAATGCAAAGTATTATAATACCTTTATAGGTATTATTTTAACAATCTACTTAAATAATAATTTGTGTTCAGGTTTTTAGTCAATCCAGAGTTTATTTGTATTTGGTATGAGGTATAAATCTAAATTCAACTTTATAAATATAATTATGTGTGTGTGTATGAATTTTTGCCATCATTTATTAACCCGTACTATTTCCAGTGATGAGATACTTCTATCAGATATCAGTTTTTTATACTTCTCTTTTTTCCCTTAGAAACACTACTGTTTTATTCTTAAACCATACTGTGATTTTATTTAGTGTAACTTCATAATATTTCTTAATAATTTTTATTGTTGGTGTCTCCTCTTCCCTTTTATAGAAGTTTTAGACATTCATAAAACTTTAATTTTCCAAATACTGTGTTTGTGTGTGTTTTTGTGTGCACACTTGTGCATGTGTGGTGTGGATTGAACCCAGATTCTTGAACATGCTCAGCCAGTGCTCTATCACTAAGTTACAACCTCAGCTCCAAAATACATCTTAGAGTCAGTACTCAAGAATTAAATTTCTGGAAACTGATTATACAAATAAATAAATATATGTATGTTTATATACATATACATAACTTGGCAATTAAAAATTATGTGTATTCTCCCATGATTTCTTTGTGAGTAACTTTGTCTTTTTTTAGAGTCTAAAAATCTTCCTTGCAAAGGTCTTATCTGACTACAGAATAATTTCAGTGTATCATTCTCTGTTATCTCCCTTCTTGTAACATGGTTTAATGTATTATTGTTGATTTTCAGCAATATTATTTATTTTTGTATGTTGACATTGCATTGGGAACTTCTTTTGGATTCACCTGTTGTTGTTGTGATTGAAATGTGTACAGGAGTTTTAGTGGAAATTAGTGCCATTACAATAATGGCATGGATATTATCAAAGAGCCAAAGTAAAATTGTGCATATTTGTGTTGATTTTCGAAAGATGAGACATTAGGTACTTTCATGAATAAAATCACAAAGGAGTGATTATCAGTACTGCTTTGGCCTGGTTAAGGAATTGAATGTGAAAGGAGGTGTGGTGAGATACATTGAAAAAGAGTGGCAAAAATTAATATATATATATGTGTGTATATATATATATATATATATATATGAATTGGAACTTAGATTTATGTTTCATACCAAATACAAATAAATTCTGGGTTGAAAAAATAGGTATTGGAGAAGATAGAAGCCAGTATATGATGTTGAGGAGGGAAAATTTATGGGGTAAGTGCTTATTCAAGAAGTTAGAAAAGAGGGAAAAAAAAGTTTCAGCTGAGAAATATAGGACAGAAAAAGAAGAACAGAAATTCATGAGACCACAATAAAGTAGTACAGTTTAATGGAATCAAAAACTTTTTTTTTTGGAAATGTTAATAGATACATTTTTGGTAAATTTTTTATGAGAAAATAAAGTACAAAAAAGTGTTGCAAATGAAGATAGTGAAATTAAAAACATCATTACAATCTGAAAAAAAATTATCGTAATAACTTTAATAACTAGTTTAAATATAAATTTCTAAACTAGCTTCCAGTAAATTACTTAGTAGACTTATAACCAAGTAAATTCAGCCTTGTTAATGCAAAAAAATTTTTCCTATTCTCTTTTTAAAAAAAAATGTACCAGGAAAATAAATTACATATTCCTTCAGAAAAAATTTACAGATAGGAGTCTTCCCAGTTCATTTCATGTGGCCATTATAATCTTAGATCTGATATTCATCTTAATTATAATAAATATTGAAAATGAATATGAAATATATCATAATAAATGCTTAAAATGATAAAAGAACCAAGAGTAGTATAAAGAAATTACACACATTTCTATTTTTAAACATAGTTGCAAGGAGCCTAAGAAAATGTTTGTAAATTATATCTAACAATAATTAAGTAAAATAGCATGACCAATTTCATTTATTTCAGGAAAGTAAACTTTTAATATCAAGGATTCATTTAAATTCGTTCAAGAAGGAACAAGCTATATGATGACCTCAAACATATAGAAAAAGTTTAAAATTCAATACCAATTTATGATAAAAACAAATCACTTAGAAGTTTTCAGAACCTGTAAAGGGATATACATATGTGAAAGTACTTTCAAGAAACATCATTTTTTAATTTTTATTTTTTATTTATATATGACAGCAGAATGCATTACAATTTTTATTACACATATAGTGCACAATTTTTCATATCTCTGGTTGTATACATAGTATATTCACACCAATTCGTGTCTTCATATCTGTACTTTGGATAATAATGATCATCACATTCTACCATCATTAATTACCCTATGCCCTCTCCCTTCCCTTCCAACCCTTCTCCCCTATGTAGAGTTCATCTATTCCTCCCATGCTCCCTCTCTCTAAAGAAACATCATGTTTTATGGCAAAACTTTAAAGGCAGTCTCTTTAAAGTTAAGAAAAATTTTCATTTTCAGAAACAATTTTAATTTTATTTATTTATTTATTTTAAATTTTATTTAGAGACAGAGTCTTGCTGAGTTGCTTAAAGCCTCGCTAAATGGCTGAGGATAGCTTTGAACTCACAATCCTCCTGCCTCAGCTTCCAGAGCTGCTGGTATTAATAAGCATGCACTACAGTGCCTGGCTAACAATTTTTATTTTAATGAATCACAAAAATCTTTGCATATGGTGAATCATTGAAGACTTAGCATTTTCTAAAAGCTTACTTATGAGTGAATGCAAAACAATTGAATCTTTACAGTATTCCTTTTTTATCTTCTGAAGAGTATTATTTTTACTCATCATAATTCTTTAAATTTTAAAGCAGGATGGGACATATTGCTTAATATTTAAACTTAAAGCATGTTTTTGTTTACTTTTATGGGTTAGAGATAGTGTCTGTGGATTATTTTATCCAGTAGTTTGTGTTATATCATTGTGAATAATGTATTATTCCTCCAATTTAAACTATTTATAACCTCTGCTCGTTTAATGTCTTTATAATACACATCAAGTCTAGATAAAGAATCATATTAATTTTGTGTAATTTAAGTTATACTCTGAGGGATATAGTCAGTATGTGTGAGCTCTGAATAAAAAGTACCAGTGCATTATGTTCATGTTGAGGACATAAGCTTGCGTGATCAAACACAAACATATTCACTAACGCACAGATGCTCACACATATACACAAGATACATTGTGTTGTTTTAATGTTAGTTACATAGTTGCAGTGAAATTTAGCTCATATCATCAAGTAATAGAAAAAAATAATCCAAAGAAATATTGCAAGAGATTGTTACCCAGTCTATAAAAATATAAGGCACAATACAGAAAGAAAGAACATAAAATATTATTGGAACATTTTAATATTTTATTTTCAGTGAAAGTATATGTCATGCTCCATCAAAAGAGTCCACATGTGCTATGTGTAACCCAAGGACTGCGAAATTCCGAACTGATAGATCCATCATTCCAATGGCATGGGCCGAAAGGAAAAATTGTTTCAGGTAGGATTTTATTTCAACTATCATAATTAAAAAGATGAATCTGAAATGTACTCAGAGCTAAAAAAAACAATACTCATATCTCACCTATTTATCTATTTCTTCAATTATTTTTCTTGTAATTTATTTCTGGATAGGTCTACCATTAGATGGTGTTACTATATTTTACTTTTCTTTATTCTACATAGACATACCAGAAGATTGAGGTATTTGGAGAGTTCTCTAAGCATCTCTGTTCCAAAAAACATTGTTTCTTCATATACAAATTAATTTATATATCTGACTTCCTTACCATTTTATCTATTCACCTTCATATTTTAGTTTAAATGCATATTTTAATTTTATTTTAAATTTCTAATTTGATAAAAGCTTATATATTTTTATATATATAAATTATATATATATAAATTACTTTAGATTTTTTTAAAGAGAGAGAGAATTTTTAAATATTTATTTATTTATTTAGTTTTTTCGGTGGACACAACATCTTTATTTTATTTTTATGTGGTGCTAAGGATCGAACTCAGCACGCCGTGCATGCCAGGTGAGCGTACTACCGCTTGAGCCACATCCCCAGCCCTAGATGGTTTTATTTATTATTTTGCTGGTAGTATGGACTAATGAATTTCATACTAAAGATGTGTTTGATGAAGTACCTAATCATTTTTACATATCCTCAGAGGAAAGGTGTTTTTTTAAATTAGTTTCCTTTTCTTTCCTTTAAAAAACCATTTATAGATGAGAGATAATACCTGTGGATTAAAATCTGCAAGATTAGATTACTTATCATAGATGAAGGAAAGTATAATTATTCACAGTCTTCCTAAAGAGGCTTTTGTAGGAAATATTTATTTTGTAACATGTTTTAATTTATATTTTTATGTAATTGAGGGATGTTCATTTTCATAATACTAATGTTCATCCTAAATAGTTCAAACTTTAAAGAATTAATCTCTTTAGGGGAGGTGTTTTTGGTTCTTTGAAAGTGCGTTATCTACTATCCTGTAGTCAGTGACTATGTGGTAGATGCCATTGTGCTGGGTTTTGTGGGAGATAAAAATATCAGATATAACTTCTGCCTCATTACAGTAACATACAAGGAACAGTTGTACCATGTATTCACGGAATCGGAAGAAGTCAGTAAAAGAAATTCTAAGAGTTTTGGTAGCGGTAACTTATTTAAATCAGTGAAATGGTTCAAGTGTAAAACCACTTGATACTGAAAATATAATCACATTTTGTTTTTGTTGTTCCCTAATAGCAGCATATAATATAAAATTATAATTTAAATACATTCTATATTTGGTATTGAAACTGTTAAGTTGAAAAGTAGAAGCATTTAAATGTGAATTTTTCTGTTGTGTTTGTTGGTTCTTTGATTTGGAAATTGAAATTTGAAACATTTTCTTCTCTAAGTTGCCAGGTTTTGTTTGCAGTTTATACCACAAAGTATAGTATGTAATTCAATTTATCCTTTAGGAGTAAGCAGTATTTTATTTAACTTTGTGGTTATTTCCAGGTAAGGATAAAATCACATCAATACAGTGTTTTTTATGTATATAAAAACTATTGTCATTGAATTCTTATATTCTAATTTGGTGATTGTGACATCTTATAGTTCATTGTCTACCAGGTTTTAAAGTTTATTAATCATACGGTCACTTTTATTTCAGAAAGAACAGCTAAAGCTTTAATTTTCTTACAGTTTGTAAAGGAGAAAAGCACCTTTGGACTGTAGCTTAAAGTATACTGCACTTTAGTTATTTACTCAATATTCTAAAGATAGTTAGACTAAAATTGAACCAAAGAAATTATATGATTATGTAATTAGTTGTATA
This sequence comes from Marmota monax, assembly GCF_021218885.2. Taxonomy (NCBI): domain Eukaryota; kingdom Metazoa; phylum Chordata; class Mammalia; order Rodentia; family Sciuridae; genus Marmota; species Marmota monax. The sequence goes on along the minus strand of NW_026693953.1, from coordinate 3,748 downwards.
TTCCTTTGGGAAAAATATTCAATTGTTTAGATATGTTGTGAAATGTGGGGGACGATTCTTAGATTTGGTCAATCTGTCTCTTATTCATGTATTCATTTACAAAATAATGCATATCTTGTGAAAAGTTCTGTACTTCTCACTCTAACCCTGATAGTCCTCTGATGAGTTATCTCTTTTTGATGTGTCAACTTTCCCACTTTTCTAAATGCTTACACAAATGTATATAAGCACACACACACATTCATGTGTTTGGTTTCCCCTATAACCTACCCTTACCATGTTTAAGAATAATATAGACTATACTTATTATATTTTAATTTTATATTTTGAAATATCTTACATATACAAATGTTTATAAGATATATGGAAGTTTTGAAGCACAGTAACACAAACATCCTTTAACCTGCTGTTAAAATTTAAGATACACTATTAGCAAGACTGTTGGACTTCCCAGTAAGTTGCTTTAAAATCTCTTTCCTGAATCTTCAAACCCCACCTCCTCCAGGCAAACATTTTCCTGAATACTTAACAGATTTTTTTCTTTTCCTTTTCTTTGTACATTTACCATGTAAGTTTATATATATGTACATTCTTTTATGTATGTTTTCTAAAAGTGTATATTTTGGCTTAGTTTGTGAATTTTTTTTTCACATTTTTCTTTTCCCTCCTCTGACAGTGTTCTTATGAATGATGAATAACAAATTTATATATTTAAGATGTACATGTGACATATTGATACAGGTAGACATAAATAATTGCTACATTTGTGTTACTAACGTATAGATTATTTCATATGATTGCCTTTTTCTCATGAGAACACTTAAGAATTATACTTTATTAGCAGAATTCAAGTATACAGTACATTATTGTGAACTATTAGTACATTATTGTGAACTATAGTCATGATGATATATGTCATTTCCAAAAATTATTTATCTTCTAATTGATAATTCATGCCCTTGTACCAACAGCTGGCAGTTTACCCCATCTCTATCCCCTAATAATAACTTTTTTCTGTTTATATAGTTTGGCTTTTTTAGATTCCATGTATAAGTAACATCATGCATATATGTCTTTCGGTGTCTGGCTTATTCACTTAACGGTGAATTTTATAAATATAATAATATGTATATAAGAGTTACTATGTATGAGATAGTATTCTAAACAATTTACACATTCTTTATTTAATTTTCACAATAACCTTTTCCAGTAAGTACAGCAATATTTTCCATTTATATATTGGAAAGAAAAGGCATTGGTTGAATAAGGTATATTTCTGAAGTCGAAAGTGATTGCAGTCTGACTTACAGAGTTTATAGATACAGTCTCAATGAGGAATAAATAGGATTATCACCAGTGTATGAATTTTGGTAGTTTGCAACTTTCAAGGAATTTGTCCAGCTTGTTGGATTTTTCATCTTGTCAATTTTATGTGTACAAAATTGTAGTAAAAAAGTAGTTGTAATATATTCCTATCTTTTAAATATATTCAGGTTCTATGGCAGTGTGGCCCTATTCCTTCCTGATTGATTGTTGATTCTGTCCTCTTTGTTTTTGTTCTTTCTGGCTACATGTTCAAAAATATATCATCTTTTTGAAGGATTGGCTTTGGGTTTCATTGACTTTCTCTTATTATTTTTCTGTTTTCAAACTATTGATTTGTTTTACCCATATTATTTCCTTTGTGTCTAATTTGCATGTCTTTTTCTTTTGCTGGTGGTAGAATTCTGGATTGGCAGTTTTTTTTTCTTTCAACATTCTAAAGATGACACTTATTTTTACTAGCATAATTTCTAATGAGAAATCTGCTGTGTTTCTTTGTCTTTCTGTGATTGATGTATAATATTTTTTCTAATACCATTGGCTTTTCATTTTTGGCAATTTGATTCTATTTTTTTTTCTTTGTGGTATTGGTGATTAAACCTAATCATCACTGAGCTACATCCCAGCTCTTTTTATTATTTTGTTTTTATTATTATTTTTTTCTTTTTGGATTTTTTTCAAACTTTAAGCCTTTATTTAGTAATTCAATGTCAAAATACAAACAACAACAACAAAACAACAACAACAACAACAAAAAACACAGAATTCTTTATTTTGGCCGTTTCTAAATTGTCATCTCTTACACTATTGCTTCTGCCATTATTTTTCTCTTCTCCTTCTGAGATTTCACTCATGCCTTTTTTTTAAAAAAAGAATTTATTTGTTTTTAGTTATACATGACAGTAGAATGCATTTATGCACTTTGATATATCATATTGTTTTATTTTGAGACAGTGTCTTGTTATGTGGCTTATGGCATTACTGAGTTGTTGTGGCTGGCCTCAAACTTGAAATCCTCCTTTCTTAGCTTCCTGAGTTACTGGTATTATAGGCATGCACCACCATGCCCAGTGATTTGATTCTTTTGTGTATATTTTTGTTTGGTTGTTATATTTTTCTGCATGTGTTTTCTGAGCTTTTTGGATCTGTAGTTTGACATCATTAGTTTTTGAAAATTCTGAACTGTTGTGTCTTCAAATACCTTTGGCCCCATTCTGTGCCACCACATCTTCTATAATTCCCTGATATTCTATCACACTTACACAACCCTTTCTAATATAGTACTGTAGATTCCATATTTTCTTTTCCTTGTGTTTCAATAAACACTTTGAATAAGTGTATAGTTTTAGTATTTCAATTAATCATTTCTGTACTTTGAATTTCTCTTCTAAAATTACTTAACTGATATTATATATTGTCTCTGTTTTCCAGTATATCTTTTGTCACATTAATTATTTTAAATTAATCATCAATAATTTTTATACCTATGCCATGAAAAAGTCTTGTCCTTAGCATTGCTTGTTATCTTGTGAATGTGCCAATTTTTTTGCCTTTTCATATGACAATTTTTATTGAAGTTGGACATTTTGACTAGGAAAGTAGATATTTTTCTGCTTTGAGATAATCATCCTTTAATGTTAGGGATGTGTTAATTTAGTAAAAAGTTTTCGGACTTTGATATTGATTGTTGCCATGACTATATTCAGTGCATTGAAATCTTCAAATACCCTTAAAATGTTTAAGGTATAGTTGGATTCATTAGAATTTTTTTCCAGTGTGTAATCTTTCCTTGGATTTCTTATTTTGGACAGTTGCCCAGAAAGTCCTTCTTGCAGCCCTGCCAGCATTATTCCACTGCTTTCTTTTTTTTAAAAAAAATTAAATGTTTATTAGTGATTGATAATTCAGAAAGAGGGACATTCTCTGAATTGATTCAGTTTTAATCTTTGACAAGCATAAGATCTCAGTTTCTTGGGAATTTAGCCTTCATGATTGCTCTGGGTCCTCCTCCAGCTGTAATTCTGACCTAGCACTTCTTCCTGACTTTTTGCCAAGGCTGAAACATTTTTTCCTACTTCCTGTTTCTTGAGCTGCAACAAGTTTCTCTAGCACTGTAGGTAACAGTTTTGTTTCTCTCTGTATTTAAAAGCTTTATTCCATTAGGAGGTGTGGGGAAAAGTGTGTGTGGGTAGAGTTTTGGCAAAACCTACATTCTTCTAGCCACCTCCTGTGGAAAGCTTGTTTCCTTTGATCTTTCTGTTTGCATGGGAGGAGTTTGTGAATAAAAAACTTATAACATTGCACAATTTTCTAGTGTGTGATCCCTTGAGGGTTCATTTTCTTACATTGGTCTTCACTTGGCTTTTAACAACTCATCAAAAAATTTTGGCTGAATCTTCTTACCATATTAGTCAAATTTCTGTGG